>NW_027311921.1:0-300000 GCF_040954645.1 Diabrotica undecimpunctata | reverse complement strand
AGGATTTAAGTAGGGGGAAATAGTTACTGGATAGTGTGTTTTTAATTTGTAGAGTCTTAGTCAAATGCTTGGGAAACTTTCAGGAATAAAGCGTTGCAGTATTTCTTTTTTCAAGACTTTTTGATTTTTCATTTATCATTTGATGGACTTGTTGGGTAGTGGAGTAATTTTCTCGAAAATCAAACTGATATTTTTGTAGTTATGTTAGAAATTCATTATCTGCGTTTATTCTTTGTAGTAATAATCTTTTAAAAACTTTGCTTAAAGTAGGAAGTAAACTGATGGGTTGATAAGATCTTACTCTATTGGGTTGTTGGGTTGTTTTCCTGGCTTGAGTATTATGATTATCTTAGTGAATTTCCATATTATTGTAAAGTATGACAAGCTTAGCATGCGCTTAAATATAATTGTTAGTCAAATATTAATTTTGTGAGGAAGTTGTTTTAGCACTTTTCCTGAGAGTACTTCACAACCTCGCACCTTACGTAAGTTACGTTTGCTTATTTCGTTCTTGACTTCTGCAGGAGTAAAACTTTTGATAAAGGACAAACATTTGACATGCTGCATTAATTATTCCTTTCGCTGCTTCATCAGCGTCTGGTGGTTCAGATGAAAATGCTCTTGTTAGATGGGCAGCAAAGATGTCCTCTTTTTCTTTATTGGAGCAGGCTCATTCACCATCTGATTGGTTTAGAAATGTGAGGGATATTTGTGTACGAGCGGTCTCTTAAGCTTCTTGGTCGCCTTTCATGGTATCTGGCGATTTGGTTTGAGATTTGTCATATAATGTTCAAATGTTTCAATGTTTACATCTGTGATGGCTACTGCAAGTTTCCTACGTAATTTATTATAAATATACATATTGGCATATGTTATATCTAGATCTCGCGCGACGTTTTTCAGCTATAAGTTGGTAAATGTACAGGGGGACATTTGTGGTATGTGGTTTTATTTTATTTATTGAATGGCACTTGAGACATTTACATTTTAAATCCGTAAATAATTTTCGAAACCAAATTCAGATTTTTGCTTTAATCTGTGCCTTCTAAGCATTGCAAGGCAAAACAGACGTTGATAAAGATGTTATTAGAGACATGGGGAATCTAAAAATTGCATTCCACAACATATCTCCTCAACTAACTAAAAATCCTTAACGAATTGGTTTCTAGTAGTCGTACAGAGTATATCGGAATATAAGAAAAAAGACAGTTAAGATTTTATTTCACGTACAGTGCGTCTGTATATCCGCCTTATACCTATTTCGCCCTAATAGTGCTCTTCAGAGACGGATATTCACAGTCGCTCTAAACGTGAAAATAAATCTTTTCTGTCTTATTAAGCAACTGTAACATTGCTTCGTATAGACGCAAAAAGCGACATCCGATATTAACTGTCTTTTCCTTACTATTTGCATTTAAATTTACATATATTTTGTATAACACATTTTACATATATGTTTAAAAACGAACTTATTTATATAGTTTATCGACTCTGGAGTCGCTATTAGAAATTCCTTGGACCTGCTGTGATAGGATCTTGTGGGACACTGTTTTGTGATGTGACAGATGGTTTGTGTCAATCATTATTGTCATTTCAATCAGTTGCTATCAACAAGTCCTCGTAGACACTTTGTCTCAGGACCAGCAACCTCCAGTGGAGTCTTACTTTGCCATGTTATCAATTCCAATTGTAACTTAAACATCATAGCATATAAGAAATAATGTAACTTTAATTTAAATTAAAAACATTTAACGGATTTTTACCCAAATATTTAGTGGCTCAAAACATGTACACTTAGTAAGTATTAACCAAATTGGTCAAAATTTTAAATTTCGTGTTTTCTTTAATTAAAGAGGGTATATACTTTTAGGACACACTGATGATGGAATATAGATTCCGAAAGCGTTTTTTGATGTAGCTCGATTGTGTGTTTTAATTATATACCTTTTATAAACGATTTTTAAATAAAAACTAAAAACCTCTATTTTGGTAGCGTTTGGTTGGAGCCTCCATTTACGGAAATACTTTCCCACTGTGTGTAAGTTCGCCGTGAGGATTTCTTGTTTCTTCAAATGACTCACACCTTGTTGCAAGGATCCAGTCATCAGCGTAACCAAACTTCCTTGATCTGGTTTCTGGTATGTCAGTGATGTACAGGCTAAAGAGAAGAGGAGCTAGGACAGATCCCTAAGGCAGTCCATTCTTCAGTTTTCTTGGGGTGCTGATGCTGGTTCTCATAACTACTTGAATGGTTTGATCGGCTAGCATCCTGTTGACTATTCGAGCGGTGAATTTACAGTAGATTGTACGGAGGAGCTTGTATATCATGCCTTCTTTCCAGACTGTATCGTAGGCCGCTGTTAGGTCTATAAATGCGGCTGCAGTTTTGAGTTTTCTCTGGAATAGCTTTTGACTAATTCTGTTGTAGATAAGTCGTTCTAGTAGCTTGAACGTCGCCGATAGTAGGGCTATTGGTCTGTAGTTCTTATCATTTGGTGTCCCTGGTTTTCATATGACAATGTCCTATGAGCGTTTGAGTTCCTGTGGTATGGTACCGGTCTTCATAATGTCTGTGAAAAAGTGGGCTATCCTTTCTCTCGCATATTTGCCGCTGTTAATTAAGAACTCGGGATAAATATTGTCAAAATCTGGGGCTTTACCTGACTTTACATCCTTGAGAGCTATAGTGACTTCTTCGCAAGTAAAAGGGCGCGAGTATTAGGTTTCTATAGATTGGAATTTTATAGTTTTGAGCTCTCGTTTTACCTTGATTGTGTGTGGTTGTGTGGTACCCTAGATGTCAATACCAGATGTGAGGCAATAGTGTTTGGGTTCATTGTTGTTTTGTTCCTTGTTATGGGAGTTCCGCTTCCTAATTTTCTTAGTAGTGTCCATGCTTGTCTACTTGATGTTTGAAAATTAAGACTTTCTATAGTTTCCGTTCCATTTTTGTTGTCTTGCTGCATCTAGGCTATGGAGCAATTCATCGGCTAATTATTGATCGCCGCTTTCAAGAAAATTTTGGTACAGTACTTCGCTGTTATGGGACCAACCAGGAAAGTATTCTTTTCGATAGCCTGTTGGTATATGCTTTTTGGCTGTGCTTATTACGGCTCCAACGAATCTTTTTTAATTTTTGATGGTAGGGGTATCCAGCCTAGAGTATTGTCTAGTTCCGCAGAAAACTTACCCCACGTAACTTTCTTTAGATCTTACCGTGGGCGAGGAATGGATATGATTAAAGAACTTTGGGTTCCTGCCTGGAATGATCACTGGGCGGTGTGGGAAGTCGTCCATTACGTTTCGAGAGACTGCTAGAGGTTGCCTGTTTTTATTGGTAGAGACAAAACATAGATCAGGATTGTACTCCTTCTTTTATGCTACTGACATGAATGTAGGTCGGTGTTTAGCATCAAACTTAGGTGATTTTCGTTCTCCGCCAATTTTACTAGTGCAGTCCCATTGCTGTTGCGTTGTTTATATTTCCTCTGTTCATGGTGACTGTTGTAGTCCCCCATGTATATTGACGTGTGTGGATAATTTGAGCTGGCCAGGATATAGCTGGTGGTTTGTAGGTGTTAGTAACGGTGATGCTTCCAATTTTTACAACAATATTATGAATTTCATTATTAGTGTACGTGGCAACAAGGACGACGTTTTCTATGTTTTGTTTAACGTACGTTGCTGTGCCATATGATCGATGGTACGTGGCACCCAGTAGTTCGAAACCAGGTATTTTTTTCCCTTTTTCGCGGTTGTTCTTCCGTTTCGCAGTGTGTTCCCTGTAAAGCGACCAGATCGATGTTGTTATCTTTTAGAAATTTTGATAAGTAATGGCTCTTTCAATAGCTTATGCTTTCTACATTTAAGTAACAAATTCGGATCATAGGTCCGAGTTTTCTAGTCGTTGGATCCTGAGAAGGGCCATTTGTATTATTGTTAATTTGCCTTCTGATAACGTTTAACGCCATTGTTTGCAATGTCTCTGGTTAGGAGATCCTGAGATTATCTGACTGCCATTATTTACTAGTTCATTTAGCGTTACCCAGGGTGCACGTGTATTATTATATTACGGACGCGAACTAGCTCTATACCCCATGTAGTAGTGGTATGTGTTGTAGATCATCATGCCGCTTTTTGCACGAGTGTAGTAAAGTAATAAGTTGCTGTATTGTTGCATTGAGGTTAGGAGGTGAAATATAAATGTGATTTTCATTACAATCGTAGTTTAACCTCATATAAAATATATAAATTAAACATACCGCAAAAAAACTGTTTCAGAACGTTTATTACTCTTAGTAATTTGTCATATCATGAATTTAAGTTTCACAAATGAAGGCTGAAGAAATATATCCATTTTGTAGCCTATAGATACATTGATTCAGTATGAAATGAAATGTAAGAGAATCTGGACAAAGAGCAATAATAATTTTATATATCCTTCTTTGCCTATAAATCTTGTTTTTTTTTATATTTATTTCACATGTTTACCAAGTTTAAAACACTTGCCGCCAACCACCCGTATTATTACAATTTTGTGCTAGACTATCAGTTTTTCTTCAACCAATTGCGCCAAATGAAACGGAAACAAAATTATCAGATGGGTAGTTGAGGTAAAAAGGGACAATGACGATATCTGTTTTTTATTGATATAAAGAAAATATATGGGTCTGCGGATACAGCTTTCATCTGCGAGGACGCTGGGATCCGAGACGAAATTACGGTTTTTCGCGAGTGATGATGAAAGGTTCGCCCGTTTTTGTTAATAAAATGTTTATTAAAATGGGATATTAATAAAAAACTCCTTTTATTGTGTAGGCATCAAGATCAGTTGAATATATTATTATGATTATTCGATGTACAGTCAAGTATTTCTGATGAAGCTGTATGTAATTTCAACAGGTTTCTTAATATTTTAGCTTGCTTGTTTACCAAAATGACAGTAAATACCACTCAATTCAAGTAATTGGATATTAGAAAACCTGAAACCTTCAAAATACTTATAAGTCCGATTTTATTCAAGATTACTATACCTTATTTCACATTAAGAACGGAAAGTTTGGCTTATGCAGATCAATGTTGTCAATACTCTCAATCACCTGTTGCTACTAGACTGTCGATATATGAGTCATTCTAATCAGAGCCGTATTCAGCACTGTGTAGATGTAGTTATTTCACTAATAAGCGGATCTATATAGTTGAATTCGAAATAATGCATTATAAATACTTGTATAAAAAAATAGTAAAATTTAACTGATATTTAAGATTACATGTTTATTAATGCTAGATAAACTTTAACTTAAAAATAAAAAACAACTGCAGTTTTTATTTTATTTGCATATAAATAATACCAACAATTACTTACATAAAAATTTTTCCTTGTACATGCATTCCCGTTAAAAAAAGAATGTTATAATATTTGTAATCTTTTTGCCGGACTATCGCTTATACTTTTCGAATTTGGAACTTTGTGTCCGCCAATTTTCATACTATCACATATTTTACTCACAGCATATTAACATTATCCTTATCTTCTCTATTATCGCTATTACTGTTATCGCTATTACTATCATCGCTATTACTGTTATCGCTATCACTGTCAACCGTCAGATTTATTACCAAAGGATTAATATCGTCCATCAGCCCGTCAACAACCCAAAGTTTCGCTCTTTCTTAATAGCAAGTTTATAATAGTTTTTCCAATTTTTCACTGTGACACCAAATGCATTTCTTATTAATTGTTCCATTGCGGCGGTCTTAAACTCTGTATTGTGTGAGGCAATATGTCTTTTTACTTGACTCCATAACTTTTCAATTGGATTCTACTCACAATAGTATGGAGCAGAGGTTCCCAACCAGTGTGCCAAGTCCCCGTAGGTCCCTATAGGTCTTTTTCACTAGTATTTACTATTTTTAATTCGCTGTGGTAATATATTTACCGACTATTTTTTATTGAATAAAACTTCTGGTCTGCGCTTGTCTGCTGTTTCAACAGTTTAACACTCGACCAACAGAATACAGTAGCAGCAGTATCGTATGCAGACGCGCGTTAGTTCAACATATTACCGCTTGCGGCGATAGCGTATGAAGACATCGTTGGAAAAACATCGATGGTTACCATCGATTAAACATCGGAACCGTACCATCGATCGCAATACAACATTGGGCCTAAACATCGATGTTTTCCAACACCATTTTTGACCTTTAACTCGATACAACAGACAACAGAAAAAATTGAATTAATGAATTGAATTTCTTTGCATGTTGTCGTCAGAGTTAGACTACTGCTCGTTTTTAACATGTATCGATTTCTAATTGGAAGTGAATTTCCTAGTGCTAGTGCGAGTACCAGTTTAAGTGAACGCAATGAACATCTGACTGATGATGACAACATTTCGCAGTGTATACCTGCGAAACGCAAAGAGATTGCCAATAGTGATTGTGTAAGCGTGAAGAGAATTGTTCGTCAGTACCATAAAAACTATTTATCGTTCGGTTTCAAGTCATCTGGTGGTGAACAGCCTAAACCTCGAAGCTTGATATGTGACAAACAGCTGTCCAACAAAACCATGATGCCGAGTAAGTTCAAAAGATGCGGCAAACACCATGGCGCGTACCAAGTTGCGTTTTTGGCAAATATTTTTTGGGAAATTGTATGTTTTAAATAAGGGCATGCAGGGAAAGCAAGAAAACATCCTTACCTCTACTAATAAAATCAGTTCCTTCCAGCAAAAGTTTTTACTGTAGATAAAGAAAGTTGAAAATTAAGCCACGTGGGACATGTTTCAGTTAACAAAAAATTAGAATGTAGAACCAAATCTGTCAGAGTTTTTTTGAAAAGTCTTAGTAAGCTAAATGACAATATCAAAAGGTATTTTTCCTCCCTTGTTACGTCATCAGTGGACTGGAAGCGAAATCCATACATCGAGTCGGCTTATGACATGACCTTGTTCACTACTAATGAAGAGAGTGAACTGATAGATAAAAACGACCGTGGACTTAAACTTAAGTACAGTAAACTAGGTAAAAAGAAATATAATAAGACTTACTCACAATCAATTTAATTATACCACCAACGACCGGTTTCGCATACTACAATTTGCTATGCATCTTCAGGTATAACGGTACCTGGTAAATTAAATGCTAAAACTTAATGTCATCTCTGTTTCGCAGATGACATTGTCCTTATCACAGATAATTTAGGAAAAGCCACAGATATGTTAAATGAATTCGACTTTGCATGTTCGAAGGTGGGCCTCAGAACGAACTTAACCGAAACTCAGTTTATGACAAATATGGTCCCCAATAACCATTTAACTATTTAAAACAAAGTGGTAGAACTGATGGAGAAATATACGTATTTGGGTCATGAAATAAGAATCATCAGGGATAACCAAATATGCGAAATCCAAAGACGAATTACTTTAGCGTGGGCAGCATTTGGAAAACTACGAGACACACTTAGGGTCAACATACCAATTAGCCTCAAAAGAAAAGTATTTGACCAATGCGTATTACTGGTCATGACCTATGGAGCGAAAACCATGACTCTAACCAAGACTACGGCTTAGACATTGAAAGCGGGACAGAGGCGAATAAGAAACGAAGATCTGCGAAGAAGGACGAGTATTGCTGATGTTGTGGAACGCATAGAGGAGCTAAAATGGAATTGGGCAGGCCATGTAACGAGAATGCATGACTCATGATGGACGAGCAAAATTACACATTGGAGGCCAAGAACAGACAAACCTAGTAGAGGAAGATCACCTACACGTTGGTGTGGAAAGCATAATGACCGCAGCAAAGTATTAAGAAAGTTTTAAAAAATAGTTTTGTACCAACTGCTTACGATCTTCTTCTCTAATTTGTAGGAAAGGGTTAGGTAGTGCTTCATTACGAAAAGGAATTAACTTAAAGTACCCGTTTAGGATCATTTGATCCTCTTCAGGCTAGAGTTGAATGTGTTGAGGTGGTACGAAAAGCAAAACAGCCCGAATTCCACAACAGTCCAAACAGTCCACACAGCTTACGATCTGTACCTTGAATTTTATATTCCAGCAGGACGGTGCTGCGTGCCTTACAGCTAAAACAACTAAAAAATGGTTTGGAGATAATAACATTAAACTCCTCTCATGGCTTTTGAACAGTCCAAACCTTAATGTTATTGAGACATTGTGGCATAAGATAAAACAGGAATTGTCAGAGAACTGTCGCCAATTTGAAGAATAAATTAGATGAATTATGGGATAGTTTCGACCCTGACTTGTGTAATCCTTAGTACGAACAATGCCAGACAGGATTGCCGCGGGTGTAAAGGCGCGAGATGATGTAACCACATATTAAAATAGTAATTTCTTGAATTGTCCGAATATTAAGTCACAATGTTATGCAACATTTTCGTTTATTTTGCGGCAATTCAAAGTTTATAGAGACCCAACCATTTTAATATTGTGTTATTAATGATAGAGTTGCACGTTTGAAGTTGAACGTTTTCAATAAATTTTGTCTGAACATTAAAGACTTGTTTACACGAGTAGAATTGTGAGGAGAGTAGAGTAGCGAGTAGAGTCGACTCTACTCGCTACTCTACTCTAAAAATGGCTTGATACCGTTCATACGAGGAGAGTTACAAGTATAGTACTTGCACGAGTATACTGTGGAGTAGGTGTTTGTTTAGTACAAAATTAATTCAAGAAAAAGAAAATTGATTCAAAATTGTTTAGCTACTGTTGCAAATGCATTTGTAACTGAGGTCGCTTTGTAACAAAGAAAAGAGTGGATGAGAGAGTGCTCAGCTCTTTTATCTTGATAAGAATACATTTTTTATTTCTTATTGTATTTTTTATTAACAAGTAATAAAAACCTGTAACTTGCCCGTGAACCTTCAGTTTTCTTGTTTCTTTTTGCACCTTTCATGATTGCTTCCATAGGAGTGAACCATTTTACGTTCGGAACGTATACATCGGGTGAACCTGAACCCCATTTTTTTGATTTTTGTATTTTTAAACACTCTTGATTATAAGTGCACATTATATTCTTAATTTTTTGCTTGAGATCGTTTACTCGAAAGCCCCCTTTTGCCATTCTTTCGACGATTTCATCCTCCGCAGCTTGCCTCATACTTTTATTTCTGTAGTGTACACTACCTAAATTCCATAAACACTGGTATTCGCCATACATCTCTACAAGTTTTAAAGTGAAAGTGAAATGAAGTTCATCTTCGGTGAACTTCATTTTCACTATTTACACAAAACACAACTCCAGACGGAATGACAGCGTCCCTATGCACTCTCCTACCTACTCTACTCTACCGTTCCATGGGTAGAGTGCGCAGGCGAGTGGATATTTTGGCGGTGGTGGTGGTAGTAGAGTAGAGTTACTTTGCCACATGTTGCTAGTCACTCTACTCTACCACGTACTATGCACTCTACTTGCTACTCTACTGCGCTGAGCGTTTTTACGGGTAGAGTTACTCTACTCTACCAAGTACTTGCATCATTACTCTACCCGTGTAAACGGGTCTTTAGTTGTTAGGTCTCGTATAGTTAAGTTGCACATGTACAAGATACACCTTTAGTAAAATGGTAATTGACTAGCGGCGAACCACCAAAACGTGCGTTACTTTCGATAATCCCATAACTCAGCCGATAAAGAATAGACAAAAATTATATAAATATAACGAGAAAATTGTGTCATGAAAATATCAAGTGCATCCCTGTAGACAATAATTTTAATTTTGATTTACATGTTGCAGCCATGGCACTTATCGCATCGCCCAATACATAAACCAAACACGGACGTACCGCATTAAAAAACCACTACTAAATTAATACACTTCTTATCTATTCATTATAAAGTTAACATTAATACCGTGCACTATTAGTCCAAGGACGTGATATTTTTATTCTCATTCGTCGTTAGAAGTCCATAAATGTATTGTCGGCAATAAACCTAATGCCTAACAACATTACACAATATCGTTCCAACTATAGTTTTATGGCCTTCTATAAAAATCTGAACCCGACCGTCAAATTGATGCGATGTTGTTGTTCTTAAAAGAAGCAGTTACTTTTCTGCCTTATTTGGCAAACGATTTGAGTCAAGGTATTACAAGCTTGTTTATTTACCTATTTTAACAATATATTGTCATAACCTGAATGGTTTGTTAGAAAAATATAGATACAAATCTTAGTTATTACGGTTGATCGTTAGAGCCAAATACTTAATATTATTTACTATTTTTAATCGGAATTACACTTAAGAAATCGTTCTTAAAATACAAATTGAATTAAAGGTTTTAATTAATTCCAAAAAAGACAAAGAAGCATCACTTCACTCATATTTAAGCAGGTGCCGATATAGGATCAGATCACTCCCAGTAGTGATCAAGAGCATAGCCGAAAGGGAATATTACAATTGCCTTAGGTAAAACAAATTTTGGGGTATTGTTTGGTATCACAAAAGATAGAGATTCACCAAATTTTAGCACAAAATGTTGACATATAACCCCAAAATTCAATAAAACGTCAAAAATCGTCTTTTGGCCAAATCTCGCTTAACTTTTTTACCAAAATAGATTGATTTATTTTTGATTAAAAGTTTTTTGTGCAAAAATGAGAGTTGGCGGGAAATTCAAATTTATTTGAGTGTTTGAAAATTTTAAATGCCTATTCGCAATCTCAAACGACTATAGGTGGAAGCACTTATTTTAAAAGATGGCAAGCGAAATAGGGACATCGTTTGTTGACATTATAAATTTGACAGGGAATTTTAAAAGGCCCCTAGTTGAAGGGCAAGCAATTTTAGATTCCGACCATATTATTACTTGTGGAATATTATCATGTAGTGGGAAAATCGCAGTGATACAAGCATTGTGCCCTCTAACGAGCAATTTGAGAGGAGTAGGTACCCAACCAAATACACGTGTAAATTAAAGTGATTTAAATGTCTGAAAATTTAGGCAAATGCAAACATATAATATATTGTTATATACCCGTATTACTATGCACATTACTATATATATATTTATATTATAAAATTAAGCACCACAGACATCAAGCAACAGTGGGGAAAATTAAAAACACATAATGCGTAGAAAGTATGGTGCCAATTAACCAGTTTTGCTACATGAAAAATAAACACTGTAAGAAGAAAATAATTAGATACGCGTCTAGCAAAACCAGCAGATACTGAGATATTGAAGATATTACTCTCCGGACTTTAAAAAGTGTGCTTCCTATACATCAAGACACAAAGTTTTGAGGAAGAAATGCTTCAGATTTCTCTATGTCACAGTATTATTTGCAACAATTTTGGAAAATTAAAATAAACGTTTTATCTCTTTAACTGTATTTAACAGCATAAAACTCTTAATTACTTTTTTGTAGTATGGTATAAGCAGAAGATATTTATGTAACAGTTAGATTTAGATTAGATTTCATATGTACACATTTATTGAGTAATTACTATTTTACCTATTGAAATGTTATCCTTTAGAAGTCAAGTAAAAAATCAACGCTTTTGTTACTACAAACTCATTTATTTACATTTAGATGCTGTTATACAGTCTATTCAAGAGAATAACCTGGTGGTTTTTAACACATGGTTTAAATTACCTAAAAGACGTCTATATACGTGGAGGTCTCCTCAAGATTGCGAAGGAGATATTGTCAGGAACCAAATCGACTACATTACAATTAACAAAAGGTTCCGTAATGGTATTTTAAATGTAAAAACGTACCCAAGCTGTGACATAAATTCAGACCAGAATCCTGTAGTCGCAACTATCCGATTAAAACTTAAAAGAGTAGACAGGGCTAAACCCAGGCAGAGAATAGCATGGAGTAGTGCTAACCAAGGACAGCAACAGAAGTATAAAGACATGGTAGACACGCAGTTAGAGTCTAAGACAATATTTCCCATTAAGGAGAATACAGTAAAAGAAAACATTGAAGACATGTGGGGGAAAATTAAAAATACTGTCTTGGAGGCAGCAGACCAAAGTATACAGAAAGAAAATCGTAAACATAGAAAACCATGGATGACAAACGAAATATTACAAATTATGGAGAGGAGACGGATGGTAAAAAATAAAAACCTAACAAGATAAAAAGAGCTCGACAGGGAAATTAAGAAAAAAAATAAATGTAGCTAAGGAAGAGTGGATGAAAGAAAAATGTAAAGAGCTAGAAGATTTTCAAATGAAGCATAAAGATAGAGAACTACACAGAAAGGTTAAAGAAGTAGCTGGAATATGGAAACTCAAACACTTATCGATTGTAACAAACAAAAAAAAAACAAATAGAAATGGACCCTGAAAAACAAAAAGAAATATGGGACCAATATCTTAAAGATTTGTTTGGTGATCAGAGAACAGAAGAGCCCCCACAAATAGATACAGATGAAAAATTAAACATTCTCACCGAAGAAGTTTTACAGGCAATAAAAGACGCAAAGAACAACAAGGCACCCGGCGAAGACCTAATAACAGCCGAACATTTTAAACACCTAGGTGATAATGCTGTCAGGAAATTAACATCCCTCTACAACATTATATATGAACATGGCATAATACCGCATGACTGGCTAACATCCACATATATAGCTCTTCCTAAGAAACAAAAAAACAAGGAAATGTGAAGACCATCGAACTGTATCCCTATGATGATTGAAATTTGGATGTACCGCCGAATGCTAAGAATAAGCTGGATCAGCAGAACTATGAATGAAGAAGTACTGAGATCAATGAACACACGCCCTCATCTGGTCAATATTATCAAAATAAGAAAGACGTCATATATAGGACACATAATGCGCCATAGGGAATTTAAATAGCTTCAAGTAATATTAGAAGGCAAGATTGAAGGTAAAACGGGCATAGGACGAAAGAAAAAATCTTGGCTACGAAACATCAGAGATTGGACCCACACAAAAGGAAATGAATTTATTAATCAAGCCCAGAATGGAGAGAAATTTGCCATATTGATCGCCAACCTCAACAGAGAAGGCACTTAGTAGGAGGATACACTATATTCATCGTCACTTAAATCACTAATGAAACTTTCATCATTCCACTCCATTGGAATCGATTGGTCCTAACTTAGGATTTGTTCGTAGAAGTGTTTATGTTCCTCTGGTATGTAATGCATAATGTTTCTGACATCAACGAGTTTGTTAGCTTTCACTGGCAACATTGAGTGATAGACTTGATTTGTGGGAAGCTTCACTCTTCTTCCTTATAATAATAATAATATTAAAGGCCACCATTGTTTGAAATCAAGAAAATTTGCATGTTCTAATGGTACTATTAGAAAGTTTTGAGCTTTTACTTTAGCTTCTTGAATGATGTATTTGTATTGTTCTGGTGTAAAAATACGGTCATGTTTACGAATAGCACGTTTTGCTGTGGCAAAGTCGCGATCACTGGGTAAGAAACTGTGACCGCGAACTGGAAAATAATGGTGAATTGTGTTAAATCTTTCTGTCATTGTTAGTACTAAGAACATGTTTATAATGGTGTGGTTGAGGTTTTGACCACCGTAAGCGTCACTAAAAACATGTAACTCTTTTACTGCAGGGTGTATTTTATCTCTAATATACTTAGATACCATCGTACAAACCTCGTTAGGCCCCCTTTTCTCTGATGCCTCATGATAGGTATAAAATACTACTTTATTAGTTGTTAGGTTATAGACAATAAAGACATACAACCATAGTTTACCATCTGAATAGCAGAGGTTTTATCGGTCAATAATTGGCAAATGAAAGTCGTCAACTACTTTATTGATTTATTCGAATACGTTTCGCTTTTATTTTTAAAAGCATTATCAGTTCACTACAAGTAAAAAAAAAGAATATAAATAAACAACCAACAGGGTTCATACTTACAAAAACAATTTGTAGGGTTTTTTTATAGATGTTATAAAAACTCTACGATAACTTAACATTAAAGATTAACAACTAAACGAGAGAAACGAAACAAAAAATACAAGAAAAACTGTAAGAATACTAGTTCATTTAATTTTAACCGATGGCTTCATTTGGATGTTGGTTTAAGCTCTTTCGAGGGTCAAACCACACTAATCTTTCCGATTGTTTTCTATCAGCTCTAGGATGTCATAATTTTCACATGTGTCTTATTGTCGTACATGTGTTTCTTTGGAATGCAGGGAAGAGGTACGATTCTTGATGGAGTTAGCGAGCGGAACGGGGACAGATCTTTTTTAAAAAAGGATTAATTTTTTCTTTTTTTTTAAACAAACAAACAAAGAGAAAATAGAAAGAAGAATGGGAATGAAGTTACTGTCTTTTAAGTGTTTTTTTTTAATTTGTTTTTTTGTTTTGTAACATAATAAAAAAACCCCTTACACCCCGAAAGCAGCGCCAACACAAACAAAAATCAAAGTTGAAGGACTAAATACGAAATCCACAGAATACTTATACAGAAAAAGAATATCAGAGAAGATCGCTGGTAATAAATTATCAGAGAACGATAACATCGAGGAAAGCTGGGAAAAACTCAAAAATAACATAATTAACGCAGCAACCGAATCATTGGAGAATGGAAAGTAACGAACACTAACATATAAAAAAGAAAACACCAGAGTTTAGAGAGGAAATGAAGGTAAAATGTAAAGAAAAGAAGAAATCCTTTTTAAGAAAGAACTGGGTAAGAAACAGAAGAGTAGAATAGAACGATCATACAAGCCGAATGACAACAAATAGAGTAGTAAAGATAGCAAGAGACGGTTTTTCAATAGGAATACGATAAGTAGGAAGACCACAAAAACGATGGAACGACAAATTACTGGCGGCACATTGGAAAACAGACAGAGACATGTCTACATAAAAAGAAGAAGAAGAAAAGAAGAAGAACGAAAATATGATGTAAAGGACAACTTCCGATAAAAATAGAAGGATTAAGTTTCATTTTAAGAAATAAGATTTTGAAAAGCACATTTGAAAAAAATTATCACCAGTCGCAACTGTCTCTATCATCTGTATTTCTATGATTGGTAAGCAATAATTCTTTACTTATAGAACAACATTCAAAATTAAAATTTTCAGTCATTATTTAGAAAATTTGGAGCCTTACGTTATAAATTATCTAATCAATGGCAAAAATGGAGGTTCCCAGTCCCAGCATTTTTAAAACTTTATCAAGACTTTTCGAACAAGTATTTACCTATTACAAAATAGTTGCTACTAAATGTTAACAATTTGTCTATCGGCGCTAATTCGTAAACAAATATTGTTTATTTACATCTGTATTTGGGTGGCACATGCCTATGCGACCAGCTGACTTAATAAAATTAAATCAAACAACACTTTTTTATTTAACCTTTCAAGAATGTACTTAAACTATTAAATTGTTGACACAGTTTTTTCAATTGACCAGTTTTTGCTAAACACGCGTAAAAATAAATGTTAGGTATATTGCTCAGCTGAATCGCTAAATTTATTGATTAAAATAAAAATCCTTGGCAGTTATCCTCCAGTTAGTTTGTAAAACAAATGCGATGTAAGTAAAGTTTTCTTCTTCTTCTTCGTTTGTTTTTGGGTTTCGATTATATAATCATTTACCCAGTACATGTAAGGTTATGCTCGTCTTGCTCTAGGCAATGCACAACCAGGGATAAATTTCTGCTTCTGTTTACTTTACTGCTAATTGACAACTGGGTGATACTGAAAGATCAGCTTTTTCATTTGTTTATCTTCTTCATTTAAGGTTACTTTTTACTGCTAATTGACAACTGGGTGATACTGAAAGATGAGCTTCTCCATTTATTTATTTTCTTCATTTAAGGTTACTGTTTACTGCTAATTGACAACTGGGTGATACTGAAAGATCAGCTTTTCCATTATTTGTTTATCTTCTTCATTTAAGGTTACTGTTTACTGCTAATTGACAACTGGGTGATACTGAAAGATTAGCTTTTCCATTTGTTTATCTTCTTCATTTAAGGTTAGATTAGACTTTTCTCGTTTGGGGGTAGCTTCCAAACATTGTCACATTAGGTATATGGGTAATGCTACCTTCGGTTAGGATTAAGGATTTTAAGGACGTACATTTTTGTATGTTAGGATATTTTCAGTATTTTCTAGATTTATTCTGTTATTTTGACAAGTATTAAAAAAAAAAAAAATTTTTTATAGATCGATTTGAAAAAATTTGATGAATTTAATAATTATTTTTATAACTTTCTCAGAGGGTTTATATAGAATACTATGTAAAGATATTGGACTCTCTACTCCTGCTTTTATTAGTTCTAAATACAGATCCATATTTTTGTGTTTGTTTATGCGACATTCAAAGAAGATATGGATCACTGTTCCAATGGTTCCGCATTCACATATCGGTGTTTCCGTTTTACCTATTTTGTAGAGATAGCAAGGAGTTTTGCAATGTCCACTACGTAAACGATTAATATTTGTTATGGTATTTCTGCCCATATACCCACATTTGGCATACCATGGTTTTATGGGGAAATCACACTGCAATCTGCAATAGTTTGGATCTTTATGTTTAATTTGGGAATGCCATTCATTGTAGAACTGTGTTAAAATGTCTTTTTTTGTAACGCAAAAGATATCTGTACTAACATTTTTTATATTATATGGTACTCTTAATTCTCTCCCAATATTCGCCAGCCTATCAGCTACCTCATTACCTTTAATCCCCTGATGTCCAGGTACCCATTCTATTCCTATCGAGAATCCCATATTATTAGCTTCTACCAATATTTTTTTGGTCATTATGGTTACGTAATCCATTTGATCCCATTTGAGACTGGAAATTTTGGATAAAGCACTTTTTGAATCCGCAAAGATAACTGCTTTCATGATCCCCTTCTCAATGCACACAGAGATAGCTTTATATATAGCTATCATTTCAGTTGTACAGATTTGTGTGTAATTATGGAGCCTTGATGAAAATTTGTAATTAATCTGTGGTATATAAATTCCAAATCCAGATTGGTTTGTTTGTGGGTCGATAGATCCATCTGTATATACATAGGTATGATTACTATATATTCCACCATATTTTGCTAAAAACATTTCATTAGATTCAATTTCATATTTTTTATATTCTAGGCTATTAATTGTAATAGGATACAAAAGAATTTTTCTTTCTACTTCATATATGGGATTAATTTTGTATCGGATTATATTTTTTGATTTTTTGAGTATGTCCGTATATGCTAATGAGTAGTCTGGTATAGCTTTATTCTTCCAAAATTGGTTATTTGCGTTTATAGCTTCATTTAACTTATTTAAACTTCTTATTACTATGTTATTTTTTTCAGACATTTGTTTCAATATATACTTATGAGCCAATATTTCCCTTCTAACTTTTAGTGTGGATACTGAACATTCCGCTTGTAATATTAAAATTGGTGTAGAACGTAGACAACCTGTTATAATCCTTAAGGCCACATTTTGTACTTGTTCCAACTTCATCATCAGACTTTTACTGCAAGGATTTAAAAGATTGGCTGCATAATCTAAATGAGATCTTACTATCCCTTTGTATAAGCTTAAAAGAATGTTTGGGTCAGATCCCCATTTTGTACCACAAATTGCTCTCATAACATTAATTCCTTTGTTTGCTTTAGCTATCATATCATTTATTTGAATTGTCATATTCAAGTTACACTGTAGATGGAACCCCAGATACTTTATTTCATTTTTCCATGGGATTTCCATGTTTTGGTACATAAGGTGGGGGAAGTTATAAGCTTGAGCTCTTTTTCTAAATATTATTGCTTTTGATTTATGTGCTGAGATTTTAAAGTTGTGTGTTTCAAACCACTCCTGTAATTTTTGTAAGTAAGTATTTAAGCAATTAATTGATTTATATATATCTGACCCTTGTACCAGAATTACAAAATCATCTGCATATTGGAAGCACTCCATTTCAGGTTTGATTAAATCATGTAAAGACTTAGAGTACAAATTAAACAATATTGGACTGAGAGGAGACCCTTGTGGCAATCCAGTTGATGCTTGGATTGGGCCTAGTATATTGTTTGATTTATCTTTAATATAAATATTTCTATTGAGCAAGAATTGCATAATTAGGTTTGTATAGGTTGTTGGAATACCATACTTTATTAGATATTTATATAGCAAAAACGTATTGACAGTATCATATGCCCTACTAATATCCAAAAAAATTGCGATTGTATTTAAATTTTTACTAAATCCTGTTCTAATATAATTTATTGTTAAAGCTAAATTATCGTTACACCCTTTATTTCTTCTAAATCCTAACTGTTTTGGATTCAATATACAATTTTTTTCAATTATTTGTTCAATTCTTAATTTAATTATATTTTGGAGTATTTTGCCCACACATGACTCTAGGGCAATATTTCTATAGTTGTCTGCACATAATGGATCTTTATAGGGTTTTAAGAAAGGAATAACAAGAGTGTTTTTCCATTCTTGTGGAAATCCAGCTTTTCTGTTCATTATTTGATTAAATATTATTGACAGTGATTCTAATGCTACCTGAGGAAGTCTGCCAATCATACTATATGTTATTAGATCTAAGCCAGTAGCCTTATCCTTTTTTTTAATGACACTTATTATTTCCTCTCTGGAAATGTCCTCCACATTGTCATTGGATTGGATAACAGTAAATTCTGGATCTGTTATATCAATTCCCAATTTATTTAATATATCCAAAGCTATGTGTTTGCTGGGAAGTTTGGCAGGAATTATTGCATTTTGATATGTGGAGAACTGTTTAACAGTTCGCCATATTTCTGCTAGAGGAGTGTCCCTGTTTAGTCCATTACAAAAGCATCTAAAACTATTTCTTTTTTTATTTTTAAATATTTTTTTACTATAGGCAAAGATTTTTTTGATTTCTATATAATTATCTGTACTTGCATCTTCTTTGTATTTTTTGATTTTTTCTTTCCTCATTTTAATTAAATTTGAGCATTCCGTGTCCCACCATGGAGGACTTTTCTTTTTTCCTGTGTGCTTTTTTGTTTCCAAAAAGGGTATTTCTTCATCACTCACCTTCTCCATAATTTGCGTAAAGGTGCTATATTCTTTACACCCACTTTTCATTAGTTCTTCTATTTTTGAACAGTATTTTTCCCAATTGGCATTTTTAATGTTTCTTTTGTAACTTTTTTGGATAGATGTATGTTGAATTTGTGTCTGGATTTTACACATTGTTGGGAAATGATCACTACCACCCGAGTCCTCTAACACATCCCATTGACATCTGTTCACTATTTCCGAGGAGATTAGTGTTAGATCTACTGCTGAAGCATTCTGACCTGGGAGTGTAATCCGTGTGGATCTTCCATCATTGCAACAAACTAGATCCAAATCCTCTAGAGAGTCAGCAATTATTCTTCCATTAGCATTAGTAGTTACCTGACTTCCCCAAAGTGCATTATGTGCATTCAGATCACCCATTATAATTTTATTGCCTCTGATTTTTTCTATTCGCCCAACCCATTCATTTAAATCTATTTTTGCCCCAGGATGAATATAAATATTAATTATTGTTATGTCCCAATCAATTATTTTAACTGCTAAAATTTGAATTTTACTATTATTATTGTTATAAGTATATACTACTTTATGATCCAAACTATTATCAACAGCAGTAGCAATACCACCATAACCATCTAATCTATCCAATCGATGTATTTTATACCCTCTTAAATAAAAATGATGATTTATTTTTAACCATGTTTCATTTAATAATATTACTTTAGGGTTAAAATCGTGTATAAAAATCTTTAAACTATTATAATTACTGTTTAAACTTTTTATGTTCCATTGTAGAATGTATGGATTCTTGGGATCCATCTAGATCTAATAATTTTCTATTTGTTGAAGTTTCATGTGTAATTAGCTTGTTCAAGTAGGTGATTAGGTCTTCCTTATGTCTCCAATTCAGTTTTTTTAGTATTTCATTCAATATTTTTTCCGTTTCCCTCTCTAGTTGTTCTGTACGTGAACATCCAGGGATAGGAATTTTAGAACTAACAGAGAAGGTTTCCTCTTCAAATCTGCCATTTGGAGATATTAAATTCTGATTGTGAAGCTCTCTGTCATAAGTTTTATTTGACTCGTTAATTTTTCTTTTATTTTTGTTCCCGCTATTTTCTGTTTTTTTGCTAAACCACTGTTCTGGGTTACTTCGAATATTTTCTATCCATCGCTCATTAATTGGAATTCTGTCAGGTATATTAACCTGATTTGATAGAGGTGGAAATTCGTCCTGGCTTACTCTAAATGTATTTTCTTTTGATAACTTTTTATTGGAGACATATGGATACCTTTCACTTGCCTCAAAATAAGAGAGATTATCTAATGACATAACAGCTTTAATATTCTGTTGTCTGACATATTCAGGACACTCTTTAAAAGTACTTACATGAAAATTACTACTACAATGGAGACATTTCATCATACATTCACCTTCATGTGCTTTATCAGCACAATTTTTACATTTTTTATCCCCTCTGCATTGATTTTTTGTATGGCCAAAACGAAAACAATGATAGCATTGAACCACCGGAATCATATATGGCTTTACCCTAAAGGGAATCCCATATATAGAAACCTCTTTTGGAATTTGTTTTCCTGAAAAGGTAAAAGCAACTGTCTCTGTATTTATGTATTTGCCTGAATCATATTTTGATTTTCTTTTAAAACGTCTTACCTCCAAAATTTTAATATTTACTGAGGATGTACCCGAAAAACTAATTAATTCAACATCAGAAATACTTGCATCAACATTATTTACTACACCCCTACAAGTTACTTTATTAGCAGGAATAAAGAGTTCATATCCATCATTTTTAATCTCTATATTTGAAACAAATTTATTAGCACATTCCCATTTCTTAAAAATAACGCTAATTCGGTTTTTACCCTTTTTATGAATTTTTTGTATATTCTCAATTTTCTTATCATGTATATATTTTGCTAGCTTTAAAAAACTATAATTTCCGACGTTATTGTTTTTTGATTCCATATAGACCTCAAATGGGCCAGTGTCGGTATACTGATAAGAATACTGTTTTTTGTCTTTTTTACTCTCATGTTGATTAGTGGTCTCCGAATTATCATTATTTCCTACAAATGTTTTGTCTAAATTTATATTACATTCTATATCTGAATCATCTCTCTTACTTATTACCATCTCAACACTAGGAGGACCAACCCCCCCTGTGCTATCCCCCATTATTAAACCTCTTTAAATCTTTTTTTTTTCCAATTGATTTTAAACAATAAAAATTATTTATATACAACTAAAAATTAAATTAAAGTTTATAAAGATAGGAACAGAACTATTATAATACAACCTCTCTCCACAAAAGCCAATCACGGAAACCGAAGATAGCCTCAACCCTCAACCTCAAATGAGTTTGACAGAACCTCTCTCCTACTTTCGATGGACAAAATCGACAAATTGTTAAGATTTTCTTCAAAAAACCGTGCTTCAAGTTTGACAGTTTTTTGACAATTCCTAAGTAAAGTTTTTAATTAGACAGATGTGAGTGACATTGGTTAATGATTGATGCAAAAATTCAATTAGTTTAGTAGAACAAATCAAAAAATAGTCCAGAACGCACATATTTATTTTAGCAGGTAATTTACCTTATTTTTTTATTTATATTGTAGCATCATGTTTTACCGGTTGCATGCAATTAATTTATTTGACGTGTGCTCAGATTTTTTTACAAACTTTTGATAACCCTAGTATATTATATAGACAAGACGAAAAGCTCGGGTTCGTTCGGAAAAATATTCCCATGAGATTTTTTTGCATAATCACTTTCCTAAAATACCCCAAAATAAGCCTTAAGAGATCGCAAAGGCGAAAATTTGTTCAAATAATAACAATAAATTTTTTTGGGTTGAATATTTTTTTTTTAAATTTTATTAATTCAATAAGATTTTTCTAAAGTTGATCGTTTTCGAGTTATAAATAATTAAAAACTGAAAAAACGCAAAATGACGATTTTCAAGGCTAAAAATCACGAGTGAAAATTACAATTTCATCAAGTACCTAAATTTTATTATAATCATTATACAGGGTGTGTCAAAAAAAGGTAACCCCGTCTCTAGGGTAGGTAAAAAACTGAAAAATAATTGGGGTTTGCTTAGTAAAAATTTTTGTAATTTTCCGATGGATTGGTAGAGGTGCAGAAGCTCCGATTCATTGGCCTCCTCGGTCATGCGATTTTAACCCTTTGGACTACGCAGTTTGGTCGTATATTAAGGAAAAAGTCTATGCTACAGAGGTAAATTCACGCCAAGAATTGGAAGAAAGAATTCAACGTCAATTTAATGACATCATAACTGATCCCCTACCGTTTAGAAGGTTAATGGAATCTTTAGAAAAAAGAATAGACTTGTGTATTCACGAAAACGGAGGGCATTTTGAACACTTACTGTAATTGAATTTTATTTTATGTTCTTAGGTCATTAATTTAATTTTCTTCTTGTGAGTTTTGTTTAATTATTAACTATTTTATACCAGCATCAATTATTACTTCATAATTTTCAAATCAAAATATTCCGAAAACGGTACACAGTATCGAGTTTTACCAAGAGTATCTTTTTCGTGTAAAATTGAATGATGTTTAAGTTTACTTATACGAAATTTTGATTAATAATTATACTGTTAAAAAAGTTATATTGACTAAATTTTTTTTTTTTCTTCAACTCCCTGTATCTTGAAAACGGGTGGCGTTACAAAAATTTTTTACTAAGCAAACCCCAATTATTTTTTAGTAGTTTACCTACCCTAGAGACGGGGTTACCTTTTTTTAAAACACCCTGTATATAATTATTATAATCATCAAGTACCTAAAGTTAAGTTCAAGACATCAGCTCCCGATGTTAATTCTGGGCTTATTTTTTAATTGTTAATGAAGCGCGTATAGCAGTAAGGTCACTTATTTGAACAATGAGAATTCAAACCAGCAAAAATCTAAGCCATAGATCAGTGATTCTTAACCTGTGGGGCACGTCCTCATAGGGGGCGCGCTTTTACTAATGGGAGGGTGATCGTGAGCATATCCGAAAAAAAAACTAACAACATTGACTAATTTACTAAAATCAAGGTAAAACACATAAACTTATCGATATTAAATCATGAACAGGTTTAAAATACATTTGTGACTTCCCTGGCCTGTTTTGCAGAGCAGAGTTTATCGAAAGAGAGTGTAATATTAGAAATAGACGCTCTCAGTTCTTTTTTTATATTTAACTGCGATCTATATTTGGTCTTTAAAGCAGCCACCGCGAAAAATCATGTTTTGCAAAGGTAGGATGTTCATTATTTATCCCTGTCCAAAATTCAAAGAGGGATTTATTATTAAACTGTTTGCTAATTTTTATCATTTGCGGTAAAGTCTGTGAGGGCTTCTTCTTCGGCACTAGAGAGTTCTTTATGTGTAATTTGAAACGTATTCCTAACCCACTCATAACTAAGTATTAATTTATTGTCGGCAAAAAAGATTTAAAATTTTTTGTCGGCATCGCTAAATATTTTCAATGGTTACAAATCAACGTATTGTTCTTCAACCTTGTAAATTTTAATAAATCCATCCACATTTGTAAACATTTCTAGGTTTTTTTGCTGTAAATTTCTGCTCCACAATTCCAATTTTCTACAAAAAGCGTTTACTTTATCACCCGTATCCAATAGGTATATGTATGTGTATTGACTCTTTGAAGCTGAAGGTTCAAAATATTTAGTTTCTCGGATTTATCAACCAAGTAGCTCAATATTATTAAAAATAAACTATCCCAAAACATCTCGGCTTCCGGTCTATTTTCTTCTTCTAAAAACATGGCGAATTCATGTATTTATTCAAAAACACGTTGTAAAAATTTCCGAAGTGATAACGATTGTGTCTTATAATAAAATATTAATGTTTAATGTACTGCAACCATATCTTTACAGTGCAGAAAAGATACTAGTTTTCAAAGCTCTCATTTTTATGTAATTAACTACTGTTCCATCCAGCTTGGGGCTGAATATAAACATAAATAAAACAAAAGTAATGGCCGTTACACGTACACCAAATGCCGACAATAATATTTGTATCTACAACAGATAGAACCTGTACAAAAATTCCAGTATCTTGGTTGCTGGATAACAAAAGATCTTGACTATGAAGTTGAAATACGTGCTTGTATAGATTATGCTAGGTCCGCTTTTCAAAGAATAAAAAAATTCCTACTAAACTTTCCTTTATTGTTGGATATCCGATACCAATTTGTAAAAATATTCATTTATTCCATATTGCTATACGGAGTGGAATGCTATACGGGGTCTCGGAGTCACAAGTATGAGACGTGTAGAAGCCTTTGAGATATGCTGTAGATGCTGTAGATCTCTCGGACAGAGCACGTAACAAACAACGAGGTGCTGAGAAGGATGGGAACTGATAGAGAACTCCTAAATCTCCTCCGAAACTTTCTACGACTGATAATGGAAAGGGAAAGTGGAAGGAAGAGAAGAGGTCCAGGAAGAAGAAAATGCTCCTGATTGAAAAATGTAAGAGACTGGACAGCCATGGACACACATTCGATACTAAGAACAGCTGAAGATAGAGAGCAATTTGCTGTAGTTATAGCTATCCTTCAGTAATGGTGAGGGCACTTTAAGAAGAACTACTGTTCAACCGTAGTTATCACAAGCGCTTGTAGACTTTGAAATTTTCCGGACAATGCACGAGCACCCATCGGTGCATATTCCGACGCAATACTTCTACTCTATTTTGGTTTAGTTTATATGTTCCTTTAAGATAGCAAATAATGCGAGTAGTGTTGCTTTCAATTCTATTAGTTTACAGAAAAGTATTTCTACTACTAATATGCCATCATAAAATCAAACGAAGAAAATAAAATCTTTATTGCTAAGTATCTATCGGCTCATCAAGCTGAACCGAAAACAGCTTGTCGTGCAGTTTTTCGAGTATCTGTTCCGGTACATCTTCAGCTGTATCATCGATTTAACGGACAACAATATCATTTAATAGAGGTATAGACTCCAATTTTTTTGCAGACTTATCTCCTAACATACTTTCTACAATTTTAACTGCAGTTGGTAAAATATGCTTTTGTCCAATAGTGTGAGGCTTTTTACATCTGGTTATTTGCTATGAGAGTTTATAAGAGGCAAGTAAAGCTTTTTCATTCACAAAGTTTTTTTTAATGATTTTTGCTTTTCATGTGATTTTAATGTTAACTCAAAGAATTCTTAGGGTTTTTTAATGTACTCACTATGAAGCGTTTCGAAATGTCTTTTGAGTTTATTAGGTTTCATGCTATTGGCTGCTAAATTGTTTGAACAAATGATACACAGAGAAAGGCCTATCTTCTTCATTTACTTTTATTTACAGTAAAGGTAAACCCAATATTTTTTATATTTCAGTATATCTGACTTACTTTTTTTTTTTATTTAAATTTACGTGTCTCGACAACTATGGTCATTGACACGGGAACAAACAAAATCGGTATTTACAATATATGATTAAGCTACAGTTTTGGTACTTTTACAAAATTCGTAAATATTTTATATTAAATTATATAATTTAGAGTCTCTTAAAAAAATAATCAAAGAGTTCATTGAACCAGGTGAACTAAGTATATCACTAAGGGTACCACTAATGTAATGCCGTCGTCGGGAAGAACTGAAAGTACTGCATTCAAGTAGGATATGCTGTATGGAAAGCCGCGTGTTGTTGCAGCGTTCGCAGACTGGTGGATTTCCAGAACTCATGAGGTAACCATGCGTGAGACGAGTGTGTCCTATTCTTATTCGTCTGATTATGGCTTTGTCTCTTCTTTTTTGTATGGGAATTTGCAGTGGTCGAATTATTGGTTGTATTTGATGTAATTTGGATGTGCTTGTACTCCATTGATCTTGCCAATTTTCCAAGACTGATTGCCTGAAGAGATATTTTAGGTCCTGATGGAGCTGTATCCTTTCGACTGGATGATCAGGGCAATTAGCTTCTTTCGCCGCTTGGTCCGCTTTCTCGTTACCAATAACACCTACGTGCGAAGGAACCCAGATTATGGAGACTGAGGTGCCCGAAGTTAACAGCTGATGACAGTGAGCGTGTACCTTATTGACTATTGGGTGTTGTGATCTTAGGGTTTTTAGTGAATGTATCGATGACAGAGAGTCGGTGCATATGGCTATACGTTTGCTGCTTTTTGGTGTGACTTCTAGCGCCTTGTTTATTTCATATAATTCCGCTGTATGTATACTGCAGATAGTAGGGAGGCGAAATGACGCTATTGTTTCATTTGTTGTAGTAACAGCACAGCTTGTACCATGTTCATCTTTACTGGCGTCTGTGTATAAGATTGTATCAAACTTTTCCATGTCAATCATTTTGTTGAACTCTTGTCTAAACATACTAATGGGGGTTTCCTTTTTGTCGTATCTACATAGACTAATGTTAAAACTAGGCTGCTTTCTGGTCCAAGGCGGGGTATGAGGGATACAGATCGGGGTCATATGTGAAAAATCTGTGTTGTTAATTAACTGGTGTAATTTGCAGTCAAATGGGTATACAGACCTAAGTTTTTCTGTTGGCTTTATTACTGTGTGTCTGGCAACAAGCTTGGCAGCTGGATTTGAGCGGTTGGCAGAGACCTTTGCAAAGTAATTCAGAAGTAGTCTTTGTCTCCTATAGGGTCTGACTTACTTAAAATGTTCAATATTATTAATATATTAATAAATAAGGTTTATATCAAACAACTAAGTGTATTTTTTAGAAAAAGATAAACAAAACTGCTATTTTTAAGTATATTCTCTTGTGGTATATAAAGTACGCCACCCGTGTACTTATGTTATAACTTGATGCGCGAGTAGTTAAAGGTTAATAATTAAAGGAAAAAGACAGTTAAGATTTGATTTCACGTACAGTGCGTCTGTGTATCCGCCTTATACGTATTTCGCCCTAATAGGACTCTTCAGAGACGGCTATTCACAAATCACAGTCACTCTGAACGTGAAAATAAATCTTTTCTGTCTTAGGAAGCAATTCTAACATGGCTTCGCATAGACGCAAATAGTGACATCTGGTATTAAAATCCGTAAACTAATTTTTGAAACCAAATTCAGATTGTTGCTTTAATCAGTGCCTTTTAAGAATTGCAAGGCCAAATAGACGTTGATAAAGATGTTATTAGAGACATGGGGAATCTAAAAATTGCATTCCACAACATATCTCCTTAACAGTTGCTTCCTAAGACAGACAAGATTTATTTTAACGTCCAGAGCGACTGTAAATAGCTGTCTCTGAAGAGCCCTATTAGGGCGAAATACGTATACGGCGGATACACAGACGCACTGTACGTGAAATCAAATCTTAACTTTTTTTTTCCTTTTATTCCGATATACTCTGTACGAGTACTAGAAACCATTTCGTTAAGGATTTTTGCTTAGTTGAGGAGATATGTTGTGGAATGCAATTTTTAGATTCCCCATGTCTCTAATAACATCTTTATTAACGTCTGTTTTGCCTTGCAATTCTTAGAAGGCACAGATTAAAGCAAATATCTGAATTTGTTTCGAAAACTAGTTTACGGATGTTAATAATTAAATTACCTGTAGCGACCTGTACATGTGAAAGGAATATTTTCATCGCTGAAAGTACTAAAGACTTATTTAAGTAATTGTATTAGCGAAGGGAGACTAAATGGTTTAGCTTTGATGTTTATCCATCAGGACATTCAAATAGATGAAGAAGAGGTAATAAACCATATGGCTCTAAAGCAACGCTGTTTAGACATTTTGTTATAAATTTAATTTGTTAACAATTTATTTGTTAAAATACAGTTAAGGATTTAAATTATTATTTTTCATTATATTTAAATAAAGAGACTTAATATTAGGCTCATGATAAGAGTAGACAGAACGAGTATGTTGCGAGTAGCGTGCGGCTACAGGACTGTATCTGCGGCGGCCTTGTAGACTATCACGGGTTGTGTTCCTTTGCATGTGCTAGCAGTAGAAAGGAGACGTCTCTATGAAAGAAGGAAGCATTTGACAACAGCCATAAAAAAAGGAGAAAGAGAAAGATTCATTTAAAGATGGCAAGAAAAGTGAAACAGCACGGAAGATGTTACCTAATGAACCAAGATGCTGATCCCGAGCCTAAGAAACTGGGTATTTTGTATCTTTTAATTCGTATCTTTATAGATTCAGAAAGACAGATACAGATTTGCTATACTGCAAATATTCCGACACTATTACTCACACAATGCTGGAGTGTAATAGATGTATAGTGGAGAGAAACATAATGTAAGTGTAAGAGAAACAGCAACCGGACGAATGACAGAGATAAGATCTAGATAAGAGAATGGGAAGGGAGTGTTCCAAAAACGTCGTCAGCCTTACAACGGCCATCCCATTTTCGAAGTACGGTACGTGCCACAGTCAACTGAGTACAAGTAGGTGAGGGTGGTATTAGTTCGTACGAAGAATAACAGATACCTGAATTTTTATCACCGCTATCTTTAATAATGACATGAATACCATGAAGAAGATCTGTGCTATATGCTCCGAAAATTAGAAAATAGGAATACACAAAAAATGGACTGGAAATAACTCTAGAAAAGACCGAATATTTACCAACAGAGCAAGAACCAGTGAGAAAATTGGAAATGGAAGATAATAGGGAAATTAACGATACTAACAAATTCAAATATTTAGGATTCATATTCTCAAAAAATGGAACCACCGAGCAAGAGATAACCAGTATATTGGCACAGAAAAGAACATGTATTAAACAAATGAACGGGATACTGTGGGATAGACAGATTACCAGAAATACAAAGAAAAGAATTTATAACACCTTGGCACGCAGTATAATGACCTATGGAGCAGAGAATTGGGTAATAAATAAACGAAACAGGTCCAAAATCACAGCAACTGAAATGGAGTTCATGAGAAGAAGCTGCAGAGTGACAAAAATGGATCGCATCAGAAATAAGGAGATAAAACGAAGAATGGCAGTAGAACAAGACATACTCAGCTACATCGAAGAAAAACGTTTAATTTGGTATGGACATGTGAGAAGAACAGGTCATACAAGGTGGATAGCAAAGATTTCGGATTGGTGCCCAATAGGAATGGGGAAAAGAGATAGATCCCGAAGACCATGGAGGGATGAAGTAGACGATGCCATGGAAAGACGAGACCTTAGAGATGGAGAAATGGCAGAACAGAAAGTACTGGAGACGTTGGCTGAAAGAAGGAAGGCAGCGACAGCTGTAAAAATCCTTATATAGATATTATAGATCTCTAATAATTTATAATTAAACTAGAACCCAAATTTTAAGGACTTAAATTGGAGGTAGCATAAAAAATATTTCGGTGCCCAACCAACCCCCCCACCAGGAAAATTCAAGGTGTGCCACTTCACCCCATCAATGGTAATCAAACAAAAAGTAAACTTAATTTAAAATTTTTCAAAGATTTTAATTGGATATTAATTATACTTTTAATTTAACCATTATATAGCGCCCACTCAGACCGACAAGATGGAAAAAGAGATGTTGGTAAATCCTAATGTCAAAATAGCAAATTTACAATAAGCATCAACTTTTTGTACACCGTGTAAACAACATAAGACAAAAAGGTTTAATTTTTTCAACCCTATAAAAACATGTCCCAAGAGAATCCGTAAATATTTAAAGGGAAACACACCAACAGTCCTCGTTCCCGACAAATATTCTCCTGCTACCAACACTCATTTGCGTAAATCACGCCTTTGTTGTATTTTTTGTCTTTTTTCGTTGGCGTGAAAATTTTCCCTCAAACGGTTCGGGGTCGGTGTGCAATTTGTGCGTGGAAATTTTTGTTTAGTTCCCTTTCTATACTGCTTCGTCCTGTACGCCTTCCACGGCGATTCCACGGATATGGAGTGAAAGAAAATGTGCAAAGTGCGGGTGATTTAGATAAGCACAATGGCTATTTAGAAAGTCTAAGGGGCTTCTGTGGGGATACTCATCCGTTTTAAAGGATGTTAAATATCCGGTTATTTGAGAGAATGCTTAAGACGGCTGGCACTTTAAAATACAAAGAAAAGGAAAGCTGAAAGGAAATTGTAAATTTTTTTGTGCGCCCCTAATATATTTGATCTGATTTATTATTTTATACAGGATATATCTTCTTCTTAAGGAAAAGAGTTGTTAATTACAATAAAAACAGCAAAAATAATACCTCGGTCACATCATGAGGAACAGCGAAAGATATGGGTTGCTGTAATTAATTCTTTAAGGAAAAGTAGAAGGAAAACGAGGAAGGCGAAGGATTTCCTGGCTTAAAAATCTACGTACGTGGTTTAACACAACAACCAAAATTCTTTTCAGAGCCGCAGTTTGCCAACATCCAAAACGGATAGGCACTACAAGAAGAAGATATCTTCTTCTACATGTGCTGTCTACATTTGGAAGTTACATGACGGGTAGCGTGCCGGTGTAGTTTCCAAGAAAAAGGGGTTCTGAATTAATTAGGGGCTATTCAGTACTTTTTGGAAAACACACTCGGAGGAGGGTGGTTCTCAACCTCAACACGGCGCGTCCCAATGGCTGATAAGCAACGTCCTACAGATATGTGGGACTGGTGTTAAGGTTTGGCCAAATAAACACCCGCAGATCAACTGAGAGCATGGCATAGGGCAGCAGCTATATCATTACAGGATCGGAGCGGCAGAGAAAAATCTCTTTACCGGTCTGAGACTGAAAAATCACAGGCAATAATTATTATTTAACCAGTTGTGATACTGCGAAGTAACCGAACGATTACCGGTAAAAGTAATATCTTGGTCAACAACTACGGATGGAAGAACTGGCATGAGGTAGGGCACTTCATTGCCCTGGAGCTGAGAAATTGACTCCAAATGCGAAAGAGCTAAATTAGCCAATGGCATTGAGATGTGGAAAGCTACTTGATCACTACCATATTAAAGATCCCACAGGCACCAAGGACACCACAATGGTTGAAAATCCAAAATAAACGGCCCTCCTTCCTGGACACCCCTTAAGTGGGGAGAGGGTGCTAAGAATCCTCCGGTCATCCAAAAATGTCCCAAAAGTTTAAAGGATCGGTACGTTGAACATTCGAAGCATGTACCAAGCAGGCAAAGCAGCAAATAGTATTCAAGAAATAACTCTCCTGCACATAGATATTTTAGGATACAATGAAGTTCGATATCCAAATTCTGGAATAAGAAATTATAGATGAATACCATATCTATTATTCTGGAGACGACTTAACAAGAAACAGAAATGGCGTAGCGATAATAGTAAAAAGGAAAATAGCTTAAGCAGTAATTGGATTTACGCCTATATCAGACAAAGTTGTACTATTGGAAATTAACTCAAGTCCCTCTAATATAAACATCATTCATGTCTATCCACCGACATCAGAATCCACTGAAGAAGAAATAGAAAATTTCTATCAGACTCAAGAAGACTTTCTAAAACTGACCAAAAAACATGAACTTACTATTATCATGGGTAATTTATAGCGTTATAGCAATATTATAGCGTTGCTTTGTGCCCTTCAATTATGAAAACTGGCAGGAGCCTGATCTACCTGGCCTTTCGGCATACGACCGTTAGCGACTCCACTGTCCCTACGAGTCCACCAAAATTAAGGTGGCGCGTTACATACGCATTGCGGGGCTCCACCTCTCCCGTAGTACCTGTATTGCGATTACCTCACCTATCCGTTATCCCCTCCCACGGGCGAACAGGTGACGCAGGCATAGGAATTTCCACCTCGCACGTAGACAGGTCGCCGCCGAGGATATCTCCTCTACCACTCTTAAATCTCCAGGAGGGTACGTGCCGAGACAGCGACACCCCTATTGGTGGTGTAAGGCCAAAAGAGATGTGTACGGGCCCAGCTCGTTCAACCTCGCCTGGTTCTCTTGGAATAAGAGTAGAGTGGTCCCACAAGAGTCTCGTCTCGAATACTAGGAGTGTGACCGGTGACCGTGACGCCTAAGCGCCTCAAGTGCCTTTCTACAGACCCGACACCTCAAGCGACGGTTCTCCACCTCTCGATTCCTACCCATTAGTCGCCTCTTACGACAGGCAGGGCCTTCTGACCTCGGCCGTATTCTTATCTCCGCGAGTCGAACGGAGAGGACAAGGTACAGTCGAGAATGTCGTGGGGTTATATGGTCTTGGCATAAGAAACGAAAGAAGAGAAAGACTTATCCAATTCTGCCAAGAGAGAAAGCACCCGGTGATACCCCAGGGAAAATCATAAGAAACCAAATTGATTTTATGAACATAAACAAAAGGTTTAGAAATCTATCATCTCAACAAAAACATCCAGGCGCAGTTGTCTTCTGAGATCATAGTTTATTGGTTGCAAATATCAACATACGACTCAAAATAATTCATAAGAAAATGAGACCCAAGATAGATATAAGACTACTTAAAAAAATGACATCTAGAAAAAAGTAAAAACAGATATTAATAAGAATTTTGCGAAAATAGTTAAAGACACTACTAGAGGCATAGAAGAACAGTGGAACGAAATGAAGACATCTATTACCACAATTTCGCATGAATATATAAAATCAAAAAAAAAGAAGCAAGAATTGATGAGAGATAAATAAATTGTAAATGATGGAAGAGCAAAGAAAATTAAAAGGTAGAAATGACAACGAATACAAAAAGTTGCATAAGACTATACTAAAGAAGATAAAAATTTAAAAAAAAAAGTTAAAAATAGACAATTCTATATCCAAACCCATACATGTAAGAAAGGGCGTTCGACAGGGATGTGTGCTTTCCCCTTTTGTATTTAACATTTATTCGGAAGCCATATTTCAAGAGTCTTTGGAGGATGCAATGATGGGAATCAAAGTGAATGGAGTATTGATCAACAACATACGATATGCTGATGATGGTGTCTTAATTTGTGACAACATAGTCGATCTTCAACAACTTGTCACTATAATCGGAGAATACAGTAAGCGAATGGGATAAGAGATTAATACCAAAAAAACCAAATTTATGATCATCTCCAGAAACTTGGGTGCACTTGAAAACTCCACCATAACACTGAATACTATGTCCATTGAAAGAGTGAGTAAATTTAAATACCTGGGATCGTGGCTTTTTGAAGACTGGGCATCGGACAGGGAAGTAAAATGTCGCATTGAGCAAGCTCGACAAGCTTTCGTAAAATTCAAGAAGGTACTGACTTGTTCAAAATTCGATCTTCAACTGAGACTAAGGTTTACTAAGTGCTACGTGTGGTCAGTGCTGCTATATGGCATAGAGGGCTGGACACTCAAAACGAGGGATATAAACAGATTAGAAGCTTTCAAAATGTGGCTCTATCGCCGTATCCTAAAATACCATGGACAGCGAAAATCACAAATATAGATGTCCTTAAAAGAATAAACCAAGAACGCCAACTTTTCGAAACCATCAAGAAAAGGAAAACGGCGTATCTAGGTCACATTATGCGAAATGAAAAATACCAGTTCCTCCAACTTATAATCGAGGGTAAAATTGAAGGCAAGAGAGGAATGGGACGCTATGTCCTGGCTCCGAAACATAAGGCAATGGACAGGGAAAAACGACATACAATCTCTGATACATATTGCAAAAAATAGAGAATTAATGGAAAATGTGATCGCTAACATCCATTAGTGGATTTGCATCTGAAGAAGAAGAAGAAAGAAGATAAAAGGAGCAAAAGAAGCATGGCTGGCGCAGAAATGTAAGGAAATTGAAACTCTACAACGCAAGCATGACGATTTCCATATGCACAAAAAAATTAAAGAGGTACAGAACACCAGATAACAACGCAATGCAGACATAGTTGTAGATATTGAAGGTCAGATTTTGACTACCATTGAAGATAAATTACGAAGATAGAAAGAATATATGCAAGAATTATTCCAAGATGCAGCACGAAGTACGACTGCAATCCCTGCGGCCCAGAAATAACAAATAAAGAACTAACTATGGCCATTTAGCGGATTCTACTTCTTCTTCTTCGGCCTTAAGTAATCCAACTTTGGACATAGACCTCCACCAAATCAATCCAGTGTCTTCTATTTTGCGCCACTTGCTTCCAGTTGTGTCCTCCGATCTTCTTAATATCATCAGCCCATCTCATTTGTGGTCTTCCTCTGCTTCTCTTTCCTAACCATGGCCTCCACTGTTGTATTTAGTGGTTCCATCTCTTATCCCTTAGTCGGGCATTGTGTCCTGCGAAGCACCATTTTAATTTGGCAGCATGTTCTCCTGCGTCTTTTACTTTGGTTTTTAGCGGATTTAGCGGATTAAAGATGGGAAGTCACCAGAACTTGATGAGGTGCATGGTGAAATTTTAAAACTATAAGATGCTCACCAAATCACAGCTCTTACGAAGCTATTCAACATCTACGAGACTGGTTACTTACCAAAAGACTGGCTACTATCAATATTCGTTCCACTTCCTAAAAAAAGCCAACGCTAGAAAATGTGAAGAACATACATTAATTTGTTTGATGAGCCATGTACTTAAAGTACTCCTTAGTATCATTCACTCGCACATATACACCAAATTATAAGAACACCCGAGTGAAGTTCAATTTGGATTCAGAGCAGAACTCAGAACGAGGGATGCACTATTCAGTTTGCAAGTTTTAATACAGAGAGCCAGGGATGTGAACTGCGATGTATATGCATGTTTCATTGATTCCGAGAAGACATTTGATAAAGTCTTGATGGTAAGGATATACGACATCTTAAACTTATATCTATGTGACGTGGGAGCTCACATGTCTGGTTATCTCTGCCCAACCGAATTTCATGTCTCAAGTACATATACAATATAGTCTGCACAATGTCTCTTCTATCAACAGCAATATTTCAATTTAGCACCAGATTAGTTATTATTTGCATCTTGTTCATATTAATCCTTACTTGGACCTCCAAGGAAGGGTGATATAATTTTTCAAGTAATATCATTGCATTATCCATACGATCGGCTATAAGGATGATGCCATCTGCAAATCTCAAGTGACTGAGCTTCTTTCCATTTATGTTGATACCATGCTCGTTCAGATGTGCCTTCTTACATGTATGGTCTAAAAGCGTCGTGAATAGCTTTAGAGAGACGGTGTCTCCTTGCCGTACTCCTCGTTGTATACTACATTTATTTGTTTCATGTTCAGATAGTCTTACGCTAGCTGTGGCATTTTGTAACGAAATATTTTGCTTACATCATAGGGTATAATTATAGGAGGTTTGAAAACTGGGGACAGAAACTACTGTGGGTGGAGATAGGGCAAGCAAAATAAACGAAACTGTGCGAACGGCACTCAGGGTTTCTTTGGAGATCTGGGTCGTGGATAAGTTGAATGGCAAGGGGTCGGATTGGGGCAACTACAAAAAAAACTTAAAACAAATGGATACTTACATAAATCTCCTGGACAAAAGGGCAAATAAAAACAACAAGAAAGACCTCTAGCTATTTGAAATAAGGACGCCGCTTCGAAGAATCCTAATCTTGCTGGATAGAGGAAAAAAGGCTCTTCTTCCTAAAATAAAGAACACAAACAGAGGTTAGGAGATTTTTCTAAAATAAACAAAATGGTCCAGAGAGATAAATTAAACATGTATTGTGTCTCACCACAAACAGTTACAAAAATACAGATAATACATAAAACACTATATTAATAGTTAGAGATTTATACCAAAAATAACCAAGAAAAACTTACATGTGTCCTATTCGTTTACAAACTCGGGAGATGTTACAAAAACTTACAAAAGTTACTGAGCTATAAAACGTGTCAAATAAAAAAATTATTGCAAATAAAAAATTATCTTTTTAAATCATGAAAGCAATTATTATTTTTTTTTTAAAATGTCTATCTTGACTTTAAAATTTAACACAAAAACTTACCTTAAATTTCACAAAATTTCACTCTGCATGTCTGGGGTCGGGAACTGGATACATTAAAACCTCTGGAGGCAGATCTGGAATGACGACCAGGGACAAGAAGATGAGGGTGGAAGCCAGCATCGGCTGGAACACAAACCTCTAAAACTGGTTCCTTTAAAAACTGAAACAGGCACAGCACAACGGCAACATGACGTCATCTTCAAAAACTGTTGTAAAACTGCTCAATACTACACATTCAACTGCTACTGTTACTTTATACTATATATTTCTATGACAAAAAAAGGGAAACGAAAAGATTACGAATTTGAAAATAAATTCGGACTCCAACAAAACTAAACACGCTTTAATTAGCGGCTGGCTTTACCGAGAGTCTACACTTATTTTTAAAATTACATTTAAAATTCATTACTTTTAAAATTCATTCGCACAATCTTGGTATAAACAAAATATATAAACTGGAATATTTATTTGAAACGCAGAATATCCTAAAAGAGGCTTCGATCAAAGAATAGCGCGACAAAATACGCATCTTATGAAATATAAAGAAACTGTAAGATGGTTTTCATTAACTCTAGCGACGCAAATAAAAGGAAGTTAAAAGATTCGGTGTTTTAACTTGTACGAAAGGAAACAGAAATACACTAAGATTATTCTTTAATATTTTAACAAATACGAGGGGATTTCAATACCTATCCAAAGAATTTTCAAATGCTACAATTTTGGTAGATATATTTGATTATGTTACTATAGCGAGGGTCTATTTGGCATTCTGTCAATGCTTTTAACATTTTCTGATGGCTTATGGCATCAAATACTTTCTCGTAGTCAACAAATATCAGTGCCAATGGTTTGTTGTATTCTGCAGACTTCTCTATCAGGTTCTTTATCACTAGTAAGTGGTCGTTAGTGTTGTATCCCGATCTAAATCCAGCTTGTTCTCTATGCTGATGGAAGTCTAATTTAGCGTCCAGTCTTTTTTTGATAATTTTTGATAATATTGTTTTATCGGAAATAATACTGTCAAAATAAATAATTATTTTGAATTATTAAATACAATTCTTGACTATCTTGATTCCTTTGTAAGCAAAGGCTTTTGTGAAGGCTACCTAAATATTGTACCTATTTAAGAAATTGCTTTAGACCATACCTCAGTAATAGCGATGCTAAATTCAACATTTGTTGAGAAGGAACGTCCAGCTAAACTATGCAATCACAAGACCAACTGAAATCTGTTTAAGGAAAAAATAAATCAAAGAACAAACATTTATATATATAATATTTTTCTAAAAACAAAAGAAGAATTTGAAAGGACAATATACAAATTTACTACACTTCTCCAAGAAGCTGCCCGTGATAGAAGATTGGTTCAAAATTTGGCTTGAAGACCATCAGAAATGTAGGACCATGAACAATAAATTATGACGGTGATCTTACTCTCATTTAGAGCGCATTAAGCAATGTAATAAATTACAATTCGAAGGACCACCCACTAACTTTGAAATAAAAGAATGCAAGCACTAACAAATATTTAATTTATTGGCTAACTTTGTTACTATAACAGTTTTCTTTTGTTTTAATAAACTTAATTAGGCACCAAGAAGCGTTTGCGAAAAGTGTAGCTTTTAAACTATAAGAGAGACAGAAAATACCTATATAAAATACGCGAGGATTTTTACTCTAAACTAAAAGCATCCAGACCTCGCTAGATTCAAGACACTAATAAAGGCAGCATTCCCCCTGACTGGATTATAACTTATTACTAAGTCAATGAAAAGTAAAGTTGCAATGCTTACCAGAGGTTTATTGAGGGACATTTCGAAAATTCTATTAGTCATGTAAAACTACCTTTTGAATGTTTGCTACCCGAGAATTTCAAAGTACAAGTTTTCAGTGGGTAAAAACATCTTTTGAAGGTGAAAATTATTTTACTACCAGAGGCGTAACAACACTTAAATAAATTTCTTACAAAATTTTATCCAGCCTGGAATGCCACTCCAGAATGTAAAGCTGTACAGAATAAAAAAACTATCAAATCGATATTAGAAACCAAATTAAAGAGAAGAGGTAACTAAGGAAAATATGGCAAAACACAGGGTAGCAGCAATATTAAGTAAACTTTAATAGAGCCACAAGAAAGTTAAAAAATACAAAAGTACAGCACAAAAACTCCTACGATGAAAATTACCTTCTAAATTTAACACCAACAGCAGATTAACTGTCAAATTGACTGTCAGATTAACAAATTTCTAAATTTAACACCAACAAAGGAACAACGGAGGAAAATATAAAAAATAGACTAAGACAAACAAGAGACTGCATACGAAAATTGAACCCGGTACTATGGGATAAGAACTTCTTCTTCTTAAGGTGCCATGCATTTCTGCGTAGGCGTCCACCGTACATCGTCTTGTCAGGTGAGATGTTAAATATTCTGGATTAAATAATTCTGTTTTTAGCAGCATTGCGAAGCATTTCATAGCTGTGGATTCCTGTCCATTGTCGAATATTGCGCAGCCATGACATTTTTTACGTCCGAGACCTCTCCTACCCTCTATTTTCCCTTCGAGTATCAGTTGCTGAAAAGTGTATCGTTATCCTCGTATAATGTGCCCCAAGTATGCAGTCTTCTTACTTTTTACATAATTAAAAAGTTCCCTATCCTGTAAGCCCGCTCTTCTGAGTACTTCCTCATTTCTGAGCCTGTCCGTCCATGATATTCTGAGCATTCGACGCAGGCACCACATTTCGAACACTTCAAGTTTGTTAATGGAACTGGGATAAGAACATCAGCATGAAAACAAAGAAAAAATATATAATACCATGACAAGAAGTATCCTCACTTATGGGTGTGAAAATTGGACAATAAATAAGAAAACCACAAACAAAATAAGAGCAACAGAGATGGAATTCCTAAGGAGAAGCTGCAGAGTAACAAGAAGAGATAGAATAAATAACATGGAGATTAAGAGGAGAATGGGAATGAACTCCGACATAATAGACTACATCGAACAGAAGAGGTTAACCTGGTACGGACATGTCAGAAGAGCAGACCAAAATCGGTGAATAAATAGAATAACAGAGTGGAGCCTGATAGGAAAAAGAAAGAGAGGCAGACCCCGAAGATCTTTCAGAGATGAAGTGGACGAAGCAATGAGTAGAAGAAACCTACAGGAAGGGGACTGGCTAAACAGGAAAAATTGGAGAAAACGGTTGAGTGAAGGAATACAGTGAAAACTGTGGAAATCCTTGGATATATACAGGAGATACCGATTATTCACTATGGAAAACCACCTAGGCATTTAGATTGTTGTTTTTACCATGCCATTAGTAGATGTTGCGGCGGTTGGGACTGGGAAAATTTTACCGAACGTGGGAAAAAGCGGCATCCTTTGATGTTTACACCTGCTTAGTTGTTCAAGTGACGCCACGCTCACTGACAAGTCGAGTCATTTCTTCTTTTCGTCTCTTTTGTCTTCTTCTTTTCGTCAGCTGATCTGTTTTTCGTCTCATGTCACCTTCTTCTATTTACTAATTGAAATCCACTGCTTGACAGGGGAACCCCATATTTTATACAGCGCTAGCGCTTATATATCGCCCAGTACTCTACATAGGCCTACGATTCTTTCCTCCAGTGCGGCACATATATCTACGATTATTTCCTCCAATGCTCTATATAGGTCTACGATTATTTTGTCCACGGCTAGACACAGGTATAACATGTGATTGTGATTTCCTCCATTCCTCCTAACAAATTTTTTTCATTGGTCTCTTTCTTTAGCAGAAGGATTTCTTAGAATGAGTGGCCCGCTGGATTCTAAATTTGTTTGAATCATCTGAATAATGACTCTCCTGTTCGTCTTCTTTCTGTTAGGTTTTCACAAACAATTATTCTCTCTAAATGTTTGTCACCTCTACGAATTACGTGACCATAGAACTTTATAATTCGCTTCAGACATATTGTGGACAGCCTTCTTTAAATGTCAAATTGATTGGATAAAAATGAAAAAGTTTGTCCGCTGAGCTGTCTAAAGTATGGTTAGTGTTCTTTTCCAACACCACGTCTCAAAGGCATGTTTGGCGTTTTTGTGCGTGAAGAGTCCAAGTTTCTGCCCTGTATAGACATGTTGAGAATATAAGTGCTTTTATCAACCTCACCAACTTTTGCTTCGCATTCGCTGCTATTAATTTCATTTAACAATTTTGTATTAAATGGTTAACTCATATTTCCAATTACAACAAAAAGAAATTTCTTAATCCAACCTCTTTTGTAGCAACTTCAAAAGAAATGTATAAAGCCTAGTTCTGAAATACGAGCAAAAATACTCCATTGTGAACTTTATAACCTCAAAGTTTATTATACACTGTAGCTTATTTACGGTGTACAAAATACTCTTTTATTAGCTCTTCTGGCTTTAATGACACAAGCTGTTAAAAATATGTGCAATTTAACCGGCACACACAGTGCAGGACATTACTTTTACGCGGTAAAAGTTTATACGATGAAAAAACGAAGTTTTCTTTAAGAAATATCAAATTTTAATTAAAGGTGCACAGAGATTTTCATTTCAGATTTCTTGACGAGTACGCAAACTGTTGTAATACAATTTAATACTTTTATTGGAAGAAAGCGACAATTTTACTTTAAAATAAGTTCATTTTATTTTGATTTCCACTTCGGAAATCGTTCTGAAAATACAAAACAAAACACAAAATAGATTTAATTACCAGTCTAATTGCACCTAGTTTTTGCGCCTTTATTTATATCCACTTAATAATTAAAGTGTTGGTATTATAAATATAAACTTATTGGACAAATTCTGTAAGTAATTTTAATCTAATTAGATACTTACTTCAAAACAAGTTCATATTATTTATATTACCTGATGTCAATAAACAACGAAAATGGATGATGTTAATACAGTGGCGTCGAGGCCCCAAACGTTATTGGCATCATATAAAACTTCTTCATATTCTGCAGCGTTAATCAATTCAACTCCAAAATTCCCATCCAAGAAACAAGCTATTTTATATAACGCTTTGGAAAACGTTAAACTTGGGGAATATCTACTTGCACTGGGAAAAATTATAAAACCAAGATATATTATTTTTTCATCGCGAATTTCAAATCACCGTATTTGTATTTACCTAGCTAGTGAAGAATTAGTAGAAACTGTCATGAATACTTTCAACGGAAGAATCAATCAACAAGTAATTTATGCTCGACGCTTAATTACACAAAATGAAAGATTACTGATCTCTAATGTTTGTCCTAGTATTCCTTACACTTTCATAGAATCTGAACTTATAAAGTTAGGCCTCAATTTATTAACTCCAATTAATTTTTTACGAATAGGTACAACAAACCCAGAATATAGACATATACTGAGCTTTCCAAGACATACATTTATCTCTTCATTGGAAGCTACATTAATTCCTCCCTCAATTGTCATAAACCACGATCAAACATCTTATCATATTTTCTTATCTTTAGAAAAACAGATATTTTACTATTATAAACAATCTGACCATTTTGTAGCAAATTGTCCATCCTGTACAAATTCAAATCAAAACTTAACAACAACAGTGCCAACTACTACTATAAATACAGTAGTTAATACTCTTCCACATGACGTCCCGATTACATCAGCATTTTCAACGAATTCCTTTTACTTACAATCCTCGACTATACCTTCTTCATATACCAATATTAACTGCATCCCAAATATCACCCTCAATATGATTCCCAAGTTCTCAAACTACATGCACAGATACAAATATAACAACTACCCAGTTATCAACAACACCTAATGTTTCACAACCTCATACATCAATCCCAAACTCTTTCTCAACACTTGCATGAAAGTGAAATAACTAATACTCCCAGTAAAGACATAAACACAGCTAAGTGCAGCCTTGATGAAATTTTAACCCCACCTTTACAAAACCCTAAAGAAAATTTTACAAAACCAATACAATACAAAAACTTAAAAAATCCAAAACTATTCATAATTCTGAGACTACTGCTAACAGTATGAAACCCGTAAAGGATTTTATTACTAATAAACTTGTAACACCGATATTAAATTTTGAATAACTACCTGATTTTTTTTGAAAATGCTTTAGGATCTTCAGATAAATTGAGTCTATCTAAAACTTACACAGAAGATACATTAGGCTTACTTAATTTGTTAGAAGAAATCTATCCCCACATTATATAAAAAGAATGAAATCGCGATGTACTAAAATAATTAATTAAATTACTCGCTAAACAACTAAAACCTCAACTCGATAGCGACTCCTCCATAGAACCCTCTACATAAGCTCACATTCAAGTCTATTCTACAGTGGAATTTGAACGGTTATTATACCCATTTAGAAATGTTACAATTAATAATTGCTCAAAATTCTCCTTCTATAATTTGTCTACAAGAAACTCATTTTAAAAATAACAAAATTCATAATTTGAGAAATTATACAAGCGTATCTAAAATTAGGCAAAATCAAGAACATGTCAGTGGTGGAGTTTCAATTTTTATCGAGAATTCCTATGAATATTGCAGTATTTCTCTAATAACAAATCTAGAAGCTGTAGCGGTGTGCTTAGTAGGTCCATTAAAAGTTAACATCTGCAGTCTTTACATCGCTCCTAATTCTGATCCAAGTATAGCAGACAGTTCTAATCTTTTATGTAAAAATGGGAAGAAAAATAGAAACTATCCTAAATAATCTCAATTTAAATCTACTTAATGATGGCAGGAATACTCGATATAATGCAGCAACAGGAGAGTTTTCAGCAATTGATTTGTCAATTTGTGAACCAAACTTGCAACCTAGTTTATCGTGGGACGCTTTACCTGATCTATATGGAAGTGATCACTTTCCCATCTTAGTTAACAATCTGTTGTACCATAAGCACAATACACACATCGCCAAATGGTCCTTAAATAAAGTCAACTGGACACTATTCTCAACATTGATTTCTTCATCAGCTATGGATCTTAGAGAAATGTTAAACTCAGAACAAGATATTAACGAGAAAACATCCTTTTTCGATAAAGTCATCATTGATGCAGCGAATAAATCCATTGGAAAAACAGCTTTTCATTCAAAATATTCACCTGTACCGTGGTGGAACGATGCGTGTAAACAGGTAATAAGTGAATCTAAATCGGCTTTTAATAGATATAAATGATATAAAACTACTGAAAATCATTTGGAATTTAAAAGAATAAGAGCTAAATGTAGATTTCTTATTAAAAAAAGAAAGCAAAAGTCATGGCAGAAGTTTGTTTCAGAAATCAATAGATCTACTCCAATTGGTTAAATCTCGAACATGATTAGATGTATATCTGGAAAAAATTCACAACACTCTATAAAATACTAAATAAAAGACAATCAGACATTTACGTTCGAATGCAATATATCTGATATAATGGCAAATCAATATTCTACCGCTTCTAATGATGAAAGCTATTCAATAGAATTCTTGAATAATAAACGATTTGAAGAAAATAAAGGAATACCATTAATCAATGACACTTCACCAATAAACAATCCTATAAGCTTGACTGAACTTATGTAAACTCTTATCTCCGTTAGAAATACTAGTTCAGGACCAGATAATATACTTGTGCTTTTCTTGCAGAACCTACCATTAGTAGGTCAAGAACTATTAATGCAACTTTTCAATTTTATATGGATCAATAAGGTATTCCCATACATATGGCACTCGTCAATCATAGTTCCAATACACAAATCAGGTAAACCTAAATTTGAAGCAGAATCCTATAGACCAATCTCTCTCACGAATGCAATGTATAAGTTGCTAGAAAAGATCATTGCCAATCGACTCATGTGGTATATTGAACATAAACATCTTATTATACCCGAACAAAGTGGATTTAGGAAAAATAGATCAACATTAGATAACTTAATATAATTGAAATCAGAAATTCACGAAGCATTTATATGAAATCAGGAATGTTTAGTCATATTCTTTGATGAAAAAGGCTTTTGATACAGTATGGCGCTATGATATTTTAACTACACTCCACAATTGGAAGATTCGCGGTATCATTTTTGCTTTTATTTCCAACTTTCTACGGCAACGATATTTCCAAGTTCGGATCAATAACCATTTGTCTGAATCTTAATTACAGAAAAATGGAATTTCACAGGGCTCGAATATAAGCGTAGAGCTATTTTTAATTGCTATTAACAATGTTGTGTCGTATTGCAATGGCACAATTAAAACTTTTTTGTATGCTGATGGTCTGGTAATTCTAGCAAGAAATAAAAACATAGTATCTGTTCATAAACGTATTGCTGCAGCGCTTAAGTCGATAGAATCGTGGTCTAACAATATTGGGCTCCAGTTTTCCACCATAAAAACAAAAGCTATACATTTTTCACGAAAATAAAATCCACAAAAGCTCCCAAATCTATTTTTATACAATTCTCCTATAGAATATACAAAAGAAATAAAATTCCTAGGGATGCAACTGGACTCAAAATTAAGTTGGATAAGTCATATACACTCGCTAAGACTACCGTGCCAAGCTGCACTAAACATTATGAAATCTGTATCACATAAAAATTGGGGAGCAGATTTTCCAACTTTAATAAATTTATATAGAGCTTTAATTAGATCAAAACTGGACTACGGATGTGTTGTGTATAACACCGCAAACCAAGCATTGCTCAAAACTTTGGATACTCTTCAGAGTTCAGCCATTAGACTTGCTCTAGGAGCATATTGCACCAGTCCTGTGGACAGTCTACTCTGTGAAGCTGGAGAGCCACCCTTAAACCTAAGAAGAAAATACTTAACTCTATCGTATGTCTCGAATATAAAATCTAACCTAAAAAATTCAGCTCTTCATCGTGCTGTTGCTAACTTTCTATAAACGAACTAATAGATACTTAAATAATAAATATTTAACGAATAAACAAATACTTAACGAATTTGTTTCTTGTACTCGTACAGAGTAGATCCGAATAAAATGAAAAAGACAGAAAAGATTTGATTTCACGTTCAAAGCGTCTATGTATCTATTTCGACTTAATACTTTCGACTTCTTGTATTTCGACTTAATAAGTCTCATCAGAATAGTTATTCATAGCCGTTCTTAACGTGAAAAATAATCTTCTCTGTCTTATTAGGAAGCAACAATAAAATGGCTTCGTTATGGACGCAATAGCGACATCTGATAGAAAAATCGGTAAGATAGTTTCGAAACAAATTAAGATTTCTGCTTTAATCTGGAGCCTTCTAAAAATTGCAAGACATGGCCAGACGTTGATAAAGATGTTAATAGAGACATGGGGAATCTAAAATTTGCATTCCACGACATGTCTATTCAACTAAGCAGAAATCCTTAACGAATTTGTTTCTTGTACTCGTACAGAGTAGATCTGATCAGATTAAAGCAGAAATCTGAATTTGTTTCGAAACTATCTTACCGATTTTTCTATCAGATGTCGCTTTTGCGTCCATAACGAAGCCATTTTATTGTTGCTTCCTGATAAGATAGAGAAGATTATTTTTCACGTTAAGAACGGCTATGAATAACTATTCTGATGAGACTTATTAAGTCGAAATACGTATCAATAGATACATAGACGCTTTGAACGTGAAATCAAATCTTTTCTGTCTTTTTCATAATAGATACTTATTGGATTTTAATATTGAACTACCTCCCATTTATCCTACCTGTGAAATAAATTTATGTTTACCTTGGGTTGTTCCCTCTCCGCTTTTTAACCTTAAACTTGCAGCATATAACAAAAATAACGTGATACCCAATTTTTTTAAAACTCACTTTCTCCATGTTCTCACGCAGTACAAAAATGACCATTTTATATACACGGACGCATCTAAGACCATAAATAGAGTAGGAGGATACTTTGTGATATCATATGAACATTCCATCTATAAATTGTCTCCTAAGACAAGTATTTTTACAGCATAACTATTTGCCATCCTTAAGGCCCTAACCTTTATTCTAGAAAAAAAAACTTCCCAAATCTCTTATATCTGATTCACTTAGTTGTCTGACATCAATTTCTCAGATTTATCCCTCTCATCCAACATTACAGCAGATTAAGTTAATTTTATATCGTATATATATAACTTAAAAAAATCAATTGGTTTGAGAGGAGCCGATCGCCCCCATCGCTCTCCTTGGATCCGCCGCTGAAAAGAACAAAAAGTAGATATAAAAGAGATACTTCGAATTAAATGAGACTAAAAGTCTAGAATTACAAAGGTAAACATGCATCAAAGATAGTAACATAATAGAATATGAAGAATCATTATAAATTAGGTAACCTACAACGTCAACGTCAACAGATTTATTACAATTCGAAAACAAATCTACAGTTTCTTTGGCAATTTACAGCTTGGTTTACAGTTTATAACAAAGAGTATCAAGCTTATCCTTATTATTTTCTGCAGAAATTATTTCTCATAATAGTAATACCCATATCGACTTTCTTGTTTTCAATAAAAATTTGCAATCTTCACAACGGTTTCATTTATTATTGAATTCTTGCCTGTATTAAGAGAAAATATTTGCAATATCATCCTAAATAACGCAACGTAATAAAGTAACCGTTAACGAAATATAACTACCTAGTGTTTATGTGTTTATGTTTTGTAATTTTGTAAACAATATTATGTTTGATGTAGAAATTTTCTTTTCCTTTATTTTAAATAATATTTCAATACATATTTAGAAAAACACAATACATTTTTGTGCGTATGATTTAATATCTATATCACATGTTATTTAATATCTATATCACATATATATATATATATATATATATATATATATATATATATATATATATATATATATGAATAAGAAAAAAGTTTATATATATATATATATATATATATATATATATGTATATATATATAAACCTAGAACTAAGATTAATACTATTATTGATTGATGGGTGGAGCGGACGATATTTTCTTTATAAGAGGTCTTTAAGTCGAATTTTCGTTTTAAAAGAGCTCGTTATTCCTACCAAATCATCCTCCTACGACAGGACAGTAATAAACCTTAGTGGTATTCTGCTGGCTTACACCACACGCCTCAAATCTCGCAGGTTCAAGTAAAGTCTCATATTCTCACTACCCTGAGTACCCTACTATTATCCCGGCCAGTACTGAAAGGTAGTCCAATAAATGACTCGAGCCCGACGAGCAAATTGAATAAGCCATGTTCCGAAGGACATTGATTTGTTTACTTCATTAAATTCGAGTATTGTGGCACCCAGATTAAATTGATCTTGTTAAATATTCCAACAGAATGCAGCAATATTCCTGCAATGCAGAATTAACTTAAATTTAACTACTTGTTTTTTCAGATATCCTAATGTCTGATTATTTGAGCAGGTAGTTATTGCCATGCCAAATAAGTACTATCTCTTGAGTACTAAGATCATGCCTGAAAGGACGAGAAAACAAAGACCTGACTTACGCCCATATCTGGTATCAAACTCGGTACCACACGTGTATATTCGCACTTAATGCACGTCAGCCCGCCCCCTTCTCCTAGACTTATGTCATAAGATGAGACCATTCCAATTTATAAGCGCTGATTTTTGTTCTGTCTATTACTCATACGTCTTTAGCACACTCAGAAGGCTTCTTATTCTTCACCTTAGAGTCCAGGTACTTGATATTTGATGAATTTTATTAACGTTTACTTAACATACTGATATATTATGTATATAATATACGAAAAGGAATATTCACATCTCGTTAACATGCCATTCTATTATACGTATTTCGCTATTTTTAGCTCCTCAGATAGAATTGGCTCGTCAAGACGAAATGTAGAATATATCTCTTCGTATGTCGATGGTTAATTCAAAACCTTTCACTCATTTACTGACTAGTGCAATCTAATTATTTTATACTTTGTCCAACATAGATAGTTGCAAATTCTTTGTACGTGAAAATGACGGTGCGATATTAGATAATATATAAAAAATATCAGGCGTTATCTAGTGCCCTTTGGAGAAGAGAGACAGAGAATATCATTGTAGTAAGTTTGCTAATTTTAAAATGCAGTGTGTCAATTTTAAAACTTACAATGGGCTTATCCTATCTGACGAACAACAGCTGATATCGAAAAATGCTTGAAACCGTTTCTAGGATAGTAGGATAGTAAGAGGAAACTGAAATGACATGAAAGAGAACTCACCCCCATCAACCCCCTAGGCCCACCCACCACAACCAAAAAAGTTTAAATTGCAAACCCCTTCTTGTGATACAATTTGGTTTTCGCAAAGGTCTAGGAACGCGTGAAGCTCTTTTTTCACTTAATATACTGATACAAAGTTGCCTGGACGTCAATCAAGATATATACGCATGTTTTATTGACTATAGCAAATCATTCGATAAAGTACGACATGAACAATTAATGAATACCCTGAAGTAAAAAAATATTGACTACAACAACCTCAGGATCATATCAAATTTATACTATAAACAGCGAGCAAAAGTACGTGTTAACGAACAGCGGTCAGAAGAAATTGAAGTTAGACGTGGAGTGAGACGGGGATGAGTATTGTCGCCAATTATTTTTAATACCTACTCCGAAGAGATTCTGAAAAAAGCTCTTAAGGGTGAAACAGCTGGAATAAAGGTAAATGGAGTTCCCATTAACAACATTAGATATGCGGACGACACTGTGATCTTAGCCGAAAATATTAAAGATCTTTAGAGACTGGTGACCAGAATAGCGGAAAAACTGAATTTTTGGGCAGGAATATTAGGCGATGCTATAATCGGCCCCTTGTTCATATCAGGCAATTTAAGTGGTGACATTTATCTCGATATGCTGAAAAACACCATCAAACCTTTAATTGTGCATAAATTAGAGAATCAAAGGGACGATCTAGGCAACCTAGCTCTAGACGAAGATTTGCTGCACCACCTACAAGATGGAGCACCTTCTCACTATGCAGCTCCAGTTAGACACTGAATGGATACTAATTATCCGAAAAAATGGATTGGAAGGAGAGGTCCTCTTGAGTGGCCACCGAGGTCACCAGACTTACCGCCACCTGACTTTCTTCTATGGAGTTACCTCAAGTCAGTTGTTTACAAAACTCAACCTGCGTCACTTAAGGAATTGCGGGAAAGAATTACGCAAGCATGTCGCGCTATTACTAGAATAACATTTGCCAAATACTATTTGGCAGAATTTGAAAATAGGCTGTATTATTGTTTACAAAACAACGGTACCCACTTTGAACATTTACTTAATTGACATTTTTAAGAAATTTGTAGTTTAACAAAAACCTCATTAAATGTTCCATTTAAGCCAAAGTTTTACAATTATTGCTTCAGCCCTGTATCATTATTATTTATACCATTGGATAGCATTTTTGATAGTCTTTTTAATGATGTATCACAAGTAGGGGTTTGCAATTTAAACTTTTTTGGTTGCGGTGTGTGGGGTCTAGGGGGTCGATGAAGGTGAGTTTTTTTTATACCATTTTAGTTCCTCCTTACTATCTTAGGAACGGTTTCAAGCATTTTTCGATAGCAGCTTTTGTTCGTGAGATATAGCCCATTGTAAGTTTTAAAATTGACACTCTGTATGAAACATTATTGTAGTAATCTATATTATTATTTAAAAAAAATTTTAATGCTTATTAAGTAATTTTTGTTTATGAGTAACTGATTTGTTATACTACATTGTTTCCTTTTTTTCTGTCTATACACATAATTTTTTTTTCGATTTTTTGATGACTTCTCTAATGAATTTGTCCATATTAAATTACACTCAGGATATTGGCTTTCTTGTTTCGAATGCTTTTTTTTTTAATAAACAAGTTGATTGACGGAGGAAAAATAATTTCATTAAGTAATTTACTGTATCGTGCTATACCTACTTATCGGAGACGAGCTAAACTTAGCGACAAACGGAAGGGTCGTTTCCAAGTGTCATTGATTTTTAAAAATACATGGGCAAATAAAGAATGACTTCAAAAATACTTGTTTATATTTAATTGATATAATCTATAATTATGTGTTGGGTTGTACATTGAGGTATAATAATATAAAAAAATTTACTTCCAAAAACCTGTATTTAAAAAAAAGTGATTGTACCATTTATGATACATAGCGTTTAAAATATACAAGGATTCATAATAACTAAGTAAAGTCGGTTCGCTATATTTACGCGGGTTTCGGATTAAAAATTTTATTGTAAGTACCCAGTTTTAATTACCTGCTCTTTGGGGAAATATCAACTGGTCAAATGAAATGAAAAATAATCCATAACTTTTTTTAATTAAATAATAATGGAAAATCTTTTATATAATTGACAGTATAATAAGGAGAATTACTTCATTAATGGAGTCTAATGTGGCTAATATAAACCTAATAATAATTTTATATTACACTTCACACAGAAAATATGGTCTATGTATATTTGTTCCATGGAGAGAATTTCTAATGAAAAATAAAAAAAATTTTACTTGCCAACAAAAATGAAAATCAGTCATTATCATCAAAAATATCATAATCGTCATCATAATCACTGTCATCACCATTAATTGTTATTATGATTGGACTTATTTCGTTTATTTTATTTTCACGAGTCCTCCAATCTTCTATTAGTTTCCCGCACTTGAATATACAGTTGCACCACACTTCTGGAGTTACAATTGAAAGTGCCTTTCGCCAAGTTTCCCGAACTGCGTCGTCGCTATAACCGTTAGGCCCAATATGGTTGTCATAATATTGTTTTGCTATTTTCCATATATATTCGATGGGATTAAACTGGCAATGATACGGTGGCAGACGTAAAACTTGATGACCGTAACTTTTAATAATCTGATCCACAACAAAGGTTTTTGGTTTTGCGTGGATATTTGCCAAGCGTAATAATTCTGATTTTAAAATATGTTGTGTAAATGGTATATGTTCCTTTGTCAACCATTCTTTAATTTACTTTAATAACTTTAATAACAGTCCAAGAATTCGTTGGACTTTTGTTTAATACTTCAGAATGGTAAGGTGCATTGTCTAAAATAATTACGCTGGGCTGACTTAAACCTAGGAGAAGTTTTTCATGTAACTATTTTACAAACATTTCTGTGTTCATATTATCGTGATAGTCACTTGATTTTGATTTAAATGAAAATATTAAATCAGCCCCTTCTATAAAACCCGATTTCCCTCCTGCATGTAAAATTATGTGTCGCTTCCCTTCTCCATCAGTATGTTTGATAGACTTTACGTTATCATCTTGCCATATTCTCTTGGTTGCACCCCTAGAAAATATCCATGTTTCGTCTAAATATATAAAATTTGCCCTTTCTTCTTTTAATTTAGAATATTTTCTTAGAAAGTTAATTCTTTTATGCACAACAGAACTTCTTTCACAAAGGGCTTTTCTGTTATCCTCCTTTTGAAATTTGAAACCCAAATTATGTATCACTTACCATAGACTTGTTCTGCCAATTTCGTCAAATTTTCTATCTTTTAATTCCGAGAGAATTGTATTTAAGGTCACATGTTCCTTGTTGGCTCGCATTCGATAAATGGTATCACGAATTTCAAATTTTTTCCAACTGGAATATCTTTCGTTTTCAATGATAGGCGAGTTTTTCGGTGATCTTCTTTCGGCCGTTCATTATTGCGATTTTGTAATACTCCTCTTCGTTTGGTTTCACTAATTATTAGAGCATCACATACGCGTTGTTGAACAGACATTACCGATTTTAAAGGATCGCCATTTTCTTTATCATCCGTAAAATACTAATGTACACTACAAATTAGACTATCTACATCTAACACACGTCTAGGCATTTTTAAATATTTCCACCAAACATACAATGTCAACACTGGCAAAGAATCAATTCAACTGAAATATTGTAAGAAATTTATACTTACCCTAATGTTATTTTAATGTATTTTAAAATATGACCATTAATGCAGTTTTTACCTAATTTTCTGGGAAGTCGTTTACTGCAACTGGTTATCAATGAGTCATTAGCATAATTTTGTTAATCCGAAACCCGCGTAAATATAGCGAACCGACTATAGTATGAAATTTATGAAAGCAGTTATTGTATTCAATGAGATAAAAATAATGTCCACATTTAGCCGCGTCGGGGAGACCGTTGTACCTTGGACCACTTTTTGGGTTTTATCACTTTAAACACTCAGGTTTTTTATTGTTGCCAATATTAAGCATTCATGGTAAAGACAATGATGGTAGCGGGTAGAAACTCCTTTTCGGATAGTCCTATCAGGGAAAGTGAATCGATCCCTGCCTTCTGAGGATTCTAGGTGTCTCCTAACCCGAAAAACTAGTACCTGCTAAGAGTTCTTGACCATAGTAACGATTGAAGACCACAAAGGCTTGGGGATCCAATGCCGGAGGTGGCAATCCAACCCTTAGGGGATGAAATAAAAGGAATAATGTTTTTGGAAAGACAGGTCCATCTGAGCCGTAGAGAAGGCAACCGGTCTGGGAGCGGCACTCCGAAATCAAAGCTCCAGTCCTCCAGATTACGGGTTGCGGCATCGGGTTAACCCCTCGATACTTGTTAAAAACTTTAAAGGTAAAAACTTCCAGTAACAGGCCTCGGAAACGATTGAACAAATCAAGACGACTTAAGCTTAGAAAACGGACTATGAATATTGGTACTTGGAACGTTCAAGGGCTCTCAAATAAACTCAACGACGTACTTTCGGACGCCCATAAATCAAAAATGGATATTTTAGTACTTACCAAGACTAAAAAGGAAGGGCAAGGCTCAAAAAACCAAGGAGAATACGACCACATTTTCTCAGGAATACAGAGAGATAAAAGAGCCCAGCAAGGAGTGACCATACTTATAAGAAAAAGACTTAGAAGGTGCATAACATCCTGGGAAGCAGTGAATCAGCGCATCATCAAATTTGACCTGACCCTACATGGTAGTAAAGTCACCATTCTTGGCATCTATGCAGTAAACAAGGACGCTTTATTAAAAGATAAAGAAGAGTTCTTTGAGCAACTATCTTATGAAATATCAGAAATAGGAATATCAAGAGAAATACTCGTATTCGGAGACCTTAATGTGCGAACGTGCAAAAAAGTTAAAGGTAAAATAGTTGGTCAATTCGGAGAAGATACTAGAAATGATAATGGAGATAGGCTTATCAACATATCTAAAAAAAACAACCTGAGAATACTTAACGGTTTTTTCCAGTAACGAGAAATACATTAATTCACCTGGGTCCAACAATCAAGAAATTTGAAATCCATTATAGACTATGTGATCGCTCGACAAAGTACGCAACTCAATATACAAGACGTAAGAGCGTTTAGAGGAAGCACATGTGAAAGCGACCACTACCTAGTAAAGGCTGAAATAATGCCCATACGACTAGCCAAGAAAAAAGAACGCAACGAGGAACAAGAGCAATAAACAATAGAAACCAAATACAACTTGGATACCCTCAACCATGAAAGCACAAAGGTGCTGTACACTTACTTTATCGTGTCCGGATATGTCATTCATAAAATTTCGGCCCAGTATCGGGCTACGTCGGTTCCATCTTTGTTGGCGAGCCACAAATCTTCGAGGGTACATCGATGAGGACAGTTTCTGCATGTAAGAAGATGTTCCATATTCTGTGTTTCTCCACAGTCACAGTTCACATCATCTTGGTCGATTTTTCCCCATTTTGCCATGTTTGATTTTACTGGAGCGACCCCCGTTCTTATCCGATTCATAGTTTTCCACGTTTTAAAGTCTAGGACTGGCCGGTCCATTGAACCTGGGGAAGAGGAAAATACTCAGGCGGTTCATCCTGCACTGTTCCAAGGAAGCTTTTCCTAGATTTTAGTCGCTTTCGTGGTGTTCGAGCTTTGTATAGGGCATGCCGCTCATCCGCGATCTGTTTAATTTTCTCTATGTGCTCTGCAACGCCTCTGCGTGTTGAGGGTTCTGCAAAACCCGCTGCTTTATATAGATTTGAGAGTGGCGTCGGTTTCATGCACCCCGTTACTATCCTGCATGTCTCATTTAGCGCAGTATCAACTTGTTTGGTGTGGGCAGATCTTCCCCAAACGGGGCACGCATATTCAGCAGTTGAGAAACACAGTGCCTGTGCCGTTGTTCTTAAAACGCCAGGACGTGCGCCCCATTTACTTCCCGTTAGCTTTCTGAGTATGCTGTTCCTAGTTGTTACTTTCCCTTTCGTTTTTATGCAATGTTGTCTGTAGGTGAGGGACCGGTCCAGACTTACTCCAAGATATATAGGTTGGCTTGTGTGTTCTAATGTATTACCATTCCACACAATTTGGAGTTTTCGCTTGGCTTCCTTTGCGCGAAGGTGGAAAGCGCAGACTTGGGTTTTAGAGGGATTGGGTCTCAGGGAATTCTGCAGGTAGTACGCTGTCATTGTTTTTAATGCAGTTTCGAGTTTCTTCTCCACTTCTTCAAAACTATTTCCTTGAGCACATATTGCAAGATCATCAGCATAGAGAAAGTGCTTGGTTTCGGTCGGCGTAGGTTGGTCGTTTGTATATATATTGAAGAGCATCGGTGCTAAAACACTTCCCTGTGGAAGGCCATTTTTTTGAACTCTCCACCTACTTACTTTACTCTCCAGCATAACGAAAAAACGTCTGTTTTGCAGTAAGGAATATACGACCTTACCCAGATGGTGGTCATTTAGAGTGTCGTATAATTTGTGGAGCAATGTTTTGTGCCTTACTGTGTCATAGGCTGCTGTCAAATCTACGAAAGCAGCCCCTGTTATAAATTTTTCTTCAAATCCCTCTTCAATGTGTTCTGTTAGTGCGAGGACTTGGCCGGTGCAAGATTTGCCGGGTCTGAATCCTCCTTGTTGTGGGATGAGGTGCTTGTCGACATTTTTTTCTATTCTGGCGAGTATGAGTCTCTCGTATAGTTTAAAAAAGTGACACAACAGCGAGATAGGTCTGTAGCTACTGGGGTTTTCTGGGTCCTTTCCTGGTTTTAGCAAGGCTATTACTTTAGATTTCCTCCATGATTTTGGAATTTCGCAGGTTTTGCAGCACGTGTTATAAAATTGCAAGATCCAGTTTTTTGCTCCTTGGCCTAAATGTTTTATTTGTTCACTGCATATATCATCCACACCTGCAGCTTTCCCGTTTTTTAACCTGTTCATACCGTCGTGGAGTTCTTTTAGTGTAAAAGGAGTACCTAGGTGGTTTGTCTCCGAGTCCAATCTTCTTCTAGTGTTTGGGCTCTTATATCGGTTCGTAGTTCTTCCATTCATAAGGAGTTGAGCAGCGACTTGGTTTGCTGTAACCTTGCAAGGTGGTTTATGTTCTTTTGGACTAGGTGCTGTACAAAAAGCGACTAGATGAAAAGCTCTTACAAGAAAACTTTGATAGTATTGAGCACCATTAGAATTACATAAACCAATGTCTCAAAAATGCAGCAGAAGAAGCCCTGGGTAAATATGAAAAAACCGAACGAAGGAAGCCATACTGGTGGGATGAAGAAATCGAAGAAAAAATACAGATTAAACGAGATAAATACCACAAACACTTAAATACAAATACTGATCAAAGTAAAAACGAATATCGAACAGCCCAAAGAAACGTACCAGTTGCGATAACTAAGAAGAAAAACGAAAGCTGGAAACAAACTGCTGCAGAATAAACACATACTTGGGGGTAGCAGAAGCACCGAAAGCTGGAAAATTCTTCGATCTCTTCGACAAGATAAGACTAAAGACATCATCTCACCGATCAGCCTAGATAAATGGGACGAATACTTCGCAAATCTACTGGCGGAACGAAGGGCTGAATATTTGCAAACACTTCAATTAGGAATGACGACAAAGAAGTAGCACGAGTATGCCAAGCATAAAAGAATAGAAAATCACCAGGCACTAGCAATATTACACCCGAGCTACTTAAGTACGGTACAAGCAAATTATATAAGCAGCTAGCTAGCCTTTACCAAAAATGTATTAACGGAGAGAGTATACCGGAGAAATGGAGGACATCGTTTATCACGGCAATACATAGGATGGGAAGTAAAGGTGTATGTGACAATTATAGAAGAATCGCAGTCCTTAGCATCATCACGAGAGTTTACGGGAAACTCCTCAAAAAGTGAATGAAAGATAAACTTTGTGATATGGAGGCCGAAGAGCAGGCCGGCTTTAGAGCAGGTAGATCGACTATTTACCATCCGTTTACTGTTACTCAACTAATTGAAAAAAAAGTAGCACGAAATCAACCAATACATCTTCTCTACGCGGACCTTAAAAAAGCTTGTGATAGTGTGCCACAACAAAAGCTCTCGAGAAAACAAATATTAGTGTATTCTTATTCAAGGCTGTTCAAGATCTTTACAAGAACAACACAAGTAAAATAAAGAAAGGTCAGGAGGTATCCAAGGGTTTCACTATCAGCAAAAGATTCAAACAAGGATGCTGCGTGTCTTCTACTTTGTTTAAGATCTACTCGGAGCAAGCGATGAAGACGTGGAAAAGTAAATGAAGAAACATGAGAATTACTCTAAACGACGCAATATTATACACATTTAGTTTTGCAGACGACCAGATAGTGATGGCCCAAGACTATGAAGACCTCGAATATATGACCCATAAACTTATCGAAGAATACGAACTATGGGGGCTAGAAGTAAATATCAAGAAAACTAAATATACGTGTATTGGGGGAATTCAAAAAAAATCTAATCTTGGAAGAAATACAGCGAGAAATAAATCACTGTCAAAAATACAAATATTTAGGCATGCAAATAACCAACGATGGCAAATTAGACGAAGAAATTAAACATGGAAATAGCCAGGGAAGACAAGCCATTAGGCAGTTAAACATTGTACTGTGGAACAAAACAATATTCAAAGAAAACAAACACAAAATCTATAACAGCATTATAAAAAGCATTGTTACATATGGCAGTGGGGTAGAAATGGACTTCTGGAGAAGAGCAGCTGGAAAATCAAGATTAGACAGAGTTAGAAACGAAAGAATACGAGAAATTATGGGTGTTAAGCACAATATAACAGAGGACATTAGAATAAATCAACTAAGATGGTATGGAAGAATAAATGAACACAGAATAGCAAAGAAAGTATTGAACTGGACACCGCATGGTAGAAGAAAGCAAGGTAGACCGAGATTAAGTTGGAAAGATGGAATCGATAAAGACTTACAGAAGAGGGGAGTTAAAGAAAACCTTTAAAACGACGGCGTAGAACGTTATAAACTGATTGATTGATTGATTGATTGGTAAAGACAGTACCTTTTTTACATCGAGAAAGGTTTTATAAAAATTAATGTCCATATTAGTTGTTTTTTATAAATTTTGAAAAATTATAAGGTATCTGAAGGTAATATCGCCAAGCTAAGGTTAAGAATTTTTTTTTGGATAGTGAGTCATATTAAAAAAGATGTCACCACTTAAGCTATTCAATGAACTACTTGAAATTACGTCTTTTTAGAGTGCCGTCTCCCTATGGAGGTTGGCAATTATAAACGCTATTTTTATTTTTGAACTTGCTGCTCTAAACAAATCAATCGATCTGCATTGATACCAATCACGTAGATTCTTCAACCATGAGTTCTACCTTCGGCCAACAGATCTTATCCTTGAATCTTTTCCTGTATTATGAGTCTCAGAATTTCATATTTTGGTCCCCTCATCACGTGGCCTAGGTATTCCACATTTCTGGTTTTTATAGTGGTGATTAGTTCTATTTCTTTACCAACCCCTTCCAGAACTTCTTTATTTGTAATTCCTCTGTAAAGCCTCGATTCTTTTTAAATTACATTTTTTTAATATCCATTGTTTAATGTTTAATATAACAGCGAATGGTACGTAGTCTGATCTCCAAATTTAAATTTTTGCACGTTAGGAGTGGCTTCATTCGTATAAATGCTGATCTAGCAATCTCTATTCGCCTGTTTATTTCTGCAGTATGATCATTGGTTTCATTGATCAAAGTTCACAAGTACTGATATTTTTTCTACTTGTTCTATCACGTTACCATTGATTCTCAATAGGTGATGTATATTTTTTGTAATTAGCATGTACTTCGTTTTTTTAGCGTTTATAGTTATTCCCATCTCAGCACTATTCATACTTAAGCTTTCGATAGGATGTTGTAGATCTTCTATACTCGTTGCTATGATCACAGTATCGTCTGAATGAAATTACGTAGAAACTACTAAAATAATAACTTGGATATTTTTACACACTTACCGTACAATTTAAAAAAAGTCATCTGTGGCGATATTTCCAACTCTTGTTGGCAATATCGCCAACCTATTATTTCGAATGCAATACAGTCTAACAATTGAACATTATACTTCAAAATAACATATTTGCTGAAAAATAACAATAAGTAAGTATTTAAGAACAATAAGGACAAATATTTGAATGCACAGTTTTTTCTTTTGCTAGTTAAGGCAGTCCTCATGTAAGTAACACAAACAAACGCTGCATAATCTCATATCGGTTACTCTATTCTCGTTACACGCCTTGCAAAACCAGTTTTGTTTGGTATTCGAAGAACCTTTTTTGGATACTTTAGGTAAATTGGATTTTTTAATAATAATAGTCTCCCGTTTTATACCGCTGTCGCGGCTTTGGGAGTATAGCAGGGTAGTCTGCTATATCTAGGGCCTACGGTATACAAGGAAGGTAACATGGCCAGTGCTACGCTTCAACCGTCTATTATTACCCCTGGTTTTACCCAAGGTACTCATTTTTATTCAGGCTAAGTCGACCTGGGGCCTATAGACATTTTTAAAATGTCTAGATGTTCTTGCCGGCGGTAGGATTCGAACTCCGGACCACCAGCTTGCGAGGCGAGCATCCTACCGCTTGCGCTACGCAGGCCCAAATTGGATTTTTTACTTGTGGTATTATTTTTTATCGGTGTTGAGCAGATCTTTTGTCACAACTTGCGCTCTACAATTCATATTGGCTTTTGTTTTTGCTCGTGTAGATTTTGTGCCATATCTTTAGTGGTTAGCATATCTGAAAATGGAGTGTCATGATTTTTTTATCTGATGTTTCCATTTCAACTCTATATCATCAGAATCACTGTTGCTTGTTGATGACTCTACGGTAGAGAGATTTTTAATTCTCAAAAATCTCGATTTGATGTTAGCAGGGGTCCATACTATGGAGAAAATGGTTCCGTAAAAAATTATTTCTCTACCTTGGTCATTGTTTTCATTTACCCAGGTTCCCAGATATTTGTAGTTATTTACTCTTTCTACTAGTTTTCCCTCAATATCTAGCCTTCCTACTCTATGTTGCTTAGAAATAATCATGCACTTGGTTTTCTTAACGTTCATTTGTAATCCATATTTTATACTGACTTGATGTAATCTATTTACTGAGCGTTGCAGTGCTTCGAGACTGTCTGCAAAAACAGCGGTGTCGTCTGCGAATCTTATGTTCTTCAAGATTTTTCCGTTTATTGATTTACCTTGTTGTTCCTCTGATATCGCTTTCTTAAAAATAGCTTCGCTGTACAGTTTTAATAACAATAGGGAGAGCACGCAACCCTGTCTAACACTTTTTTTGATTTCTATAGTTTCTCTATCGACATTTTCGATTCTAACCTTTGCATTTTGATTCCAGTACAGATTGACAATAACCCGTATATCTCGACTATCCACATTCTCTTCTGTTAACAGTTTTGCGAATTTCTGATGTCGTACTCTATCAAAAGCCTTTTGGTAATCTATAAAGCAGACATAGAGATCCTGCTTCATATCTAGTCGTCTTTTCGCGAGAACGTTAAAAGCGAACAGAGCCTCTCTCGTTCCTAGTCCTCCTCTGAATCCAAACTGGGTGTCATCTATATCTTCTTCTATTTTTTTGTACAGTCTTCCATGCATTATTTTGGGAAATATGTTAAGTGTGTGGCTGATTGAGGAAATTGTTCTGTACTGGGAGCATTTTGTCGCATGTACTGACTTTGGTAGTGTTACCATATGGAATAGTTTTATTATGTATTATTGCCAAAATCTTAGTTTATCTTTGATGTCTGCAATGAGTTTACTATTATCATCTTTGAGTATCCCATAGTCTGCTCGCTTTTTGGTATTTGTTAGTTCTTTTATTTTTTTATGCATATTAAAGCTTTCGTATTTTCTGTCATGCTCTTTTATTTCTATACATTGTGTTTGTTAACTACTTTTCCTTGGCCTTTTTATCTCTGCTTCTTGATATTTTGGCTCCTTCCTCCCTTTGGCTTTTCTTCTCTCTTCCATGAATGCTATAATTTCTGAAGTCATCCACTGCTGTTTTTTATTTGTCTTTTCAGGCTTTACATTTTCTTTTGCAGCCTTTAGTAATGTTTTCTGAATATTGCTCCACTTTTCATTGACATCTTCTGATGTTAAGATTTCTTCTCCTACTTCTATTAGATTTGAATTGACTTTTTCTTAATTTTGTATCTCTCTTTCGTTTCTGTCACCAATTATATTCCCTGACGGTCCGTTTTAAAAACCTAATAAACTTCCGCGGTCCGGACACTCAGCACTAAACCAGGCAGTGGCGTAACTGGGGGGGGCGGTTGCCCAGAAACCCTCCATAGTTGTAACCCCCTCAGGAGATCATCCTGGTTACGTAGTTGAAACCAAGCAACTAGGCCACCAGGGAAGGGTGTAAAATAAACTCAAGGAAAAAGATGATTATAAAGCTAGTATATTGTTTTTTCTCCCGTCTTTATTTAATATATAATATAAATTTGAAATATGTATTTGTATCTTAAAACTTAATTTAATCATTTAATGCTACTGTTTCTGGTTGTTTTCCTTCTGCAACTAAAGTGTTCAACAATTTTATGGAACATATATAAATCTATTTAAACATTTAAATGTTAGTAACAACTTACCTTAAATAGAGTCTGTTTCCTTTACAACTGCAGTTCTGTACATTTTACAGCGAATAAAAAAAATATATAAGTAGGGAAAAGACCGCGGTCCGCCATTTGCTGAACCTAGTCCAAATTCCCCAACATATTCGTCTTTTCCTCTCCCGACCTTAGCATTAAAGTCCCCCATTACTATTGTAATGTCTTCTTTTTTAATATATCTTAAAATTGTGTCTAACTCCATGTAAAAATATTCTTCATTTAAGTATTATATAAACTAAATGTGTTTGAAAATAATAATTGTATTTTATTAGATGAAATTATTTTAAAACGAGAATTATAAAAATGTAAACAGATGATTCAATGCTGTTATTAATCGGATGTTATTTTTGACTTTTATTAAATTTATTAATTAGACCGTAAATAAAAAAAATATTGTAGGCGGTAAACTATTAAGTACATACTACACGTTATACACGTTCTTTTCTAATACGTTCCTGTATATACCCGAAACAATTAATACAAATTAAGAATATTAGCTTTGATATTTGTAACAGTAACGAAACCTTTTGTCTGCAACAATCGTTTATAAATAGTCGTAGAAATAGTCCGGCGAGCAATACTTTCGCTCGCCGTTTATATACAAGTATAATACACGCCACACATTGTGACATTGGTGAAAGTCGATGATTACCTGCTTATGCCATTATATCTTCCCTGTGTAGTGTCTGGCAATCTGCAGTAATAGGTAGAATGAAAGAAGCGACTTCGCGTTCACCGTTAGTTGACGGTCGACAAGAATTTTGTTCATTACAAGCGGTATCAGTGACCGAGTGAGTGAGGTACAACAAACAAAATGGCTAAAGACATTATAATTAGTAAATACAACCGGTAAATATTGCTTTTGATTGTACTGTTAATTTGTGTGAAATGTGTACGTGGTTTTGATAGTGTTTTTAGATTCTATGTTTCTTATAATCATTACTTTGGTAGGAATCTAGTTTTATTTTTACCATAATCCTAACGTTTCAATACTATTTCTTTTCTAAAAGTATTGCCTTATTTAACTCTTCTTGCCAAGTCTTTATTCGGCACCCTGTTGATTAATAATATTGTTCTGAAGCTATTTTCTTGTGGCATCTTAATGCAATTACTATTTTTACTGGGAATAAGCCACAATTTAAGTTTAAAATAAGTTTATTTTTGACGTTTCGATTTCCACTTTTGTAATCGTTTTCAAAATACAAAACATTGATAAATTAAACAAATTTTATTTTTTGTGTTGCTTAGTGAAAAATTCTTCTAATTTTATTTTATCTGACTCATTCATATTAACAATTCAAATATATATTATACACTTTAAAGTAGGCGACTTTCAAATTATCATCATTATCATCTTTGGCTCGACAATCCTCTGTGGATCCTAGCCTGCACTAAGATTAGCTGCCATTCTGTTCGGTTTCTGGCAACGTGTTACCATTTTCCGATCTCTAGTATCCCTAAGTCGGTCTCAACTCCATCTAGAGTTGGTATAATTCGAAATTAAATCTTTTGTACCACTGCCCTTGATTGTTTATAGTTCCAAATATTTTGCGGAGTGTCTTACGCTCGAATATTCCCAGGAGTCTTTCATCTTTCTCCGTTAGAGTCCATGTTTCCTTCCCGTATGTAAAGACCGGCCTCAGCAGTGTTTTGTATATAATAGTTTTAGTTTTTCTTTAGATATTTGTTGAGTGGAATTGTTTTTGGAGTCAATAGTATGCCCTATTTGTAAGGTTTATTCGTCTTTTAATTTCTTTGCTTGTTTTGTTGGTAGTAGTCACTAGCGAGCCAAGGTATGTGAAGCTGTCAACACGTTCAGAGATATGACTTTTTCCAAAGACTGTTTTCCATTCCTAATTTGCCAGAGGATTCTTAGTAACCAACATGTACTTGGTTTTGTCTTCTTTGATGACTAGACCGACTTCTTTCGCCGCCGTTTCCAATTCTAGGAAATATTACTCAATATCTCTTTTACTACGCCCTATTATGTCAATGTCATCAGCGTATCCTAAGATTTGTATCGATCCATTGTAAATAGTACTGCCGTCTCTAATTCGTGTGTTTCGGACTGCCTTTTCAAAGGCAATGTTAAATACCTTTGCCTGATACCATCCTTTACTCTCAAAGAATCTAGAATTATCTCCCTGTATCCTAACGCTGGCTTTTAAGTTAGACGTTGTCATTCTTGTTAACAGGATAAGTTTTCCTAGTATACCAAACTCACGCATTAACTGGTATAGTAGTGTTTTCTTGACACTGTCGTATGTGGCCTTGAAGTCGATGAATAGGTGATGAGTTTCAATGTTAAATTCTAATGTTTTCTCGAGGATCTGTCTTATTAAATGAATCTGGTCAATTTTTAATTTTTCTGGAATAAATCCGGTCTGGTATTTTCCAACTATGCCAACTGTGTAAACCCGTAATCTTTCGTAGAGAAAATTTGCTAGTATTTTGTAAGCAGTTTCTAACAGGGTTATACCTTCGTAGTTTTCATACTGAAGCTGATCGTCTTTTTTATGTAACAAGAATATCATCCTTGAGACCATTCACAGGGCATGGTCTCATTTTGCCAGACAAGAAGTAAAAGTTTATGCAGTGCAGGGCGTCGCCACCATTCTTGTAGAGCTCACTACAAATTTGATCAGTTCCTGGTGCTTTATTATGTTTAAGCTTTGTAATTGCTTGGGCAACCTCTTCAGTGGTAGGTGGTCTTTCGTTTGGGTTGAATATACTCCAATCATTTCGATCTGCTACGGTGTTATCTGCTTCTTCGAAATAATGACAGTTAAATTTTACGCCGAAAAATTCAACCCATCGGTTCGAGATTGAGGCCGTCTCACTTACGATATCTCCTCCTCCATCCTTACAGCTCTCTGTTCTTGGCTTAAACTCTACTCATTTTGTTTACATTTCTGTAGAACTTTCGAGTTTCGTTTTAATTTCTTAGCCATTCTATATTTTCTAACTGCTTTTCTTCAGATTGCCTTTTTTTCTTCTTAGCATCCGGTATTCCTCCTTTGCTTTGCTTGTGCATCTAGCTTGATTTGTCTTTAGGTACCGTGAAATGGGATGAGATTGATCAATTTTAACTTTATTTGATTTATATTTTAAGTGATTTAACACTAGTTTTGTTTTAATTATTAAGAAAATCCCCTTATCTCATAAAAAAAGCGTGATCAATCTTAGACCCGTACTGGGGTAAGATTGATCATGATGATTTTATAGCATAAAACAGTAGTGCTTTTTAATAGAATATGATCAATCTTAACCCTGACTAATTCGGTCAGACAGTTTTTTGAATTTTTACAAAGGGGTGAGATTGATCATGCGGGGTGAGAATGATCACACTATTTTAATTGTATTATTCTTTATTTGTACAAAAAAAGACATATTTTAACAACTAAAAATGTAATTCAGAATAATTTATAAAAAAAAAAAATTTTGTTTAACATTCTTTTATATTAATTTCTCCGCGAAAATGATATTTTTGTATCCTATCAGAAATCACCTTAAGTGTCGGATCTGGTAGTAAGGCAACTACTTCCTTGAAGGGAACAGTGGATATGCCATTTTCAATTATTTTGAAAATCTTCCTTGATCCTGCTGATGAACATTGATGCATTTTCAATTATTTTGAAAATCTTCCTTGATCCTGCCTTGAACTTCGATTTCTTCTCCTTCTAAAACTCCTTTTACCTGACAGATATTGCGAAATTCCGTTTTTTTCCGAGAACCAGACAAAAAAAATCCCACTAACAAGAATTTTTCCTTCGTGGTGTTTTCTAATGAAGGACAGAAGTATTCAACCTCCTCTTCATCTTTGTTAATATCAATATCACTGTTACTGTCATATAATTCCAGGTTTTCATTTGAATCATCGTCACTGGACTCCTCTGATGGTTTAGTTGCTGCAACACTTTGGCCAGATTCAGCTGCTAACAGTTTTCTTTTACGTCTAGGTTTTTCAGAGCCGGAATTGTACCTCAAATCTTACAAAAGTTACTAAGAGAGCATCTAAGCTCGGCTTGATCAATAGCGTCTTGAGGTAGCCTTTCCCAAACTTGATTGGGGTGAATGGTGCAATGCCACATGCTTCAAAACCAGAAAGTAAATTTCTTTTTACAGCACTTTTCTCTCCGCCTGGAGCTTTAGATGGTACTTTATTCATGATTTGAAGTGTTTGCTTTGACAGCTTAGGAAATTAATTTTTCGGAATGCCAGAGGTTTTGGATTTTCCATGATGTTAAAGTTTTCCTCCAGCTTTCTTTTAAGGGCCTGAAGAATGCACATCCGATGGCTGCCAAATATTAATAGAGTTGGCTGGTAAGCATGCAAATATTATATTATTTTCTTCACATTGTCTCAGAACATCTGGATTAAAATGAGATGCTAGGTTGTCCCCTATTAACACCTTTTTCTATCGAGTCGCCTAGCATGTGGTAAGAAGCAAGTGACAAACCAATCATTGAATGTTGACATATCCAACCATGGGTGATTCGATTATATCGTGTCCCCAGTGAGCAACATGGCTGTTCGCAGCATGGGCTGCCCTTGGGACCATTTTCTGTCCAAGTATCCCATAAATTTTCCGCCTTGTATATAACGAAAGGTGGCAGAAGTATACCTGAGGCGGATCCACAAATCATTATCGATGTAGCAGATTTTGAATGGTTGCATATTTTTTCGGGATATTTAGTACCTCTTCGTTAGATGCACAATTTTTTTCCGGGGTCATCTGAGACGTAATTAAAAATATTTTCAACTGGAACATTTTCAATCGTTTGTTGTAAATTGTCAAAGTATTTTTTAATCAGGCCCGGAGATACTTCTGCTCGAATTTTTTTTAATATTAGTTGCTAATCTTTTACCAGCAATACCCCCGTGTCTCTTCAACAAGCTAGTTACCCTGTCAATTCCAGGAATATTCTCCTTAAATCTAGATACACTTCTACCAGTTATGTCCAAAAAACTTTTGACGAACATTCTCAAATTCATTGCACTTAGAGGATATCCCCAATCTGCACACGTTAAAATGCTGTTTATAATGGCTACTTCTTCTTAATATGTGAATACAGATTGTCTACCTGTTTTCTTAATCTTCCTTCCATGGTACTTGTTATTTGAAGTTCCGTAGGACAATTTCTTCATCTGTAATTGATGACTTGTTTGGGCTACCGTGCAAGGATATTTTACCACTCATTCCAGAGGGACCTTCATTGTTACTGTTACTGGGAAAATTCATTGTTACTGTTTCTGATAGGGTATGTATCAAAAATGTATATTCTGTGATTATAGAAGCCGCATTTTGGACAGTTGCTAAGTTTCCCCATGCTCGACCTAAAAGTTTACCAAACTAAAGGCGTTTTAGAACTCTGTGTTATTCTGTACCATAAAACGGCATTCAGCATAAAAGTTGCTTTTAAGTGACTTAAAAAAAGCACGATCCAGAGGCTGTAGGTAATGTGTTGTGTGGGATGGCAAAAAAAAATAAAATTATTTCGTTTTGGTCTGCAAATTCTAGTAGATCCAGGTTGGTCGTATGGGATGTATGGCCTTCTAATATTAATAAAGTTTTACCTGGAGGCTTTCTTGGCAAAAAGTGTGTTTGTAATCATTCTAAGAAAATGTCACTGTTAAAGTATGCTGATTTTTCCGACATCCTAATCTTGGAACCCGGTGGCATACCATAATGCCACTCGTCTTTTTTATTTTTCCCCTTAAAAATGCAATATGGGGGCAAGAAAATCCCTTCTGCACTACAGCAAGCTATTACACTGATCGTTTCACCTTTTCCCCCAGGGCTTACGCTAGGAACACATTTTGAACCTTTTTCTGCTAGAACTTTACCGGCTATAGTATTCAGTTGTAATCCTGTTTCGTCAGTATTAAATATGTGTCCGGGTTTATCATAAAAATTATATTCGGTCATAATTCTCTAGAGATCAGAAAAGTAGTTATCGACTGTTTCTTTGGACATTCCTAAAGCTCGTGCAATTGAGGTGTTCTCAGCTTTTCTAATTGAAATTTTAAGTCTCCGTTTCAAAAAGAGTTCTAACCATTTTTTACCAGCTTCACCTAAAAGTAGACAATAAGTAACTCTTGTATCAGATTTATAAATTTAAAAATTTACCTTCTACATTAAATTTATTTGGGATTCCTAATCGCTGAGCTAAATTAAAGGCCATGATTCTTACTTCAGTTCTTGTTGGCGCAATGCCTGCTTTTTGTAGTATTTTTATTTGGCTAACGATTTTAGCTTCAACAGCAGTTCCTAAAGAACAATCTGAACCCAATCGGTTCATCTTATTCATATTGTTTGTTTTTATTCGACGTTTAAAAGTCATTTTGGGTATTCCAAATGCTTTGGCGGCTTCATTAATACCAATATCATCATTATTTACAGCATCTACTGCATCACTTAGCTCCTTAGAGATCTAGTTACCTCTCTTAGGTGTATTTTGTTTGCGAATCTATTTATTGGGCATAATCCTAAAACAAAACGTACTGGTCCAACTCTCCTCCTCGTAAGTGGTCCATATATCCTCAAATAGGACAGATGGACCAGTATTATTTAAAATAAGCAGACTGCAGCAGTAGTTCTTACTCTATAATACACATTTTAAATAAAGTTTAATAATAAACTGACAAATAATCGGTCAAACTCACCTGTTTTTACAAAAAATGAAATTTATAAACTTAAAAAAATATATCACACGTGGCAGTTTTAATTATCGTAAATAACACTCCTACAAGTACGCACCGATGTGTTACAACTGGCGTCTCTTAAGCAACTAACGTTAAACGATACAACAGAGTAGGATAGACTTGCCCTGTTGCGAAGCTTGGTCAGGTATACCTAGCGGACCGACTATCCTCCTGGTCCATCTCTCCTTCCTTTACCCTATTCTCCTTTAGGTTATTTTCCTCTGATTTTTGCCATTAAAAGAAAGTGCTCACTATCTATGTTTGGACCTCAGTAGCTTCTGACATCCATGAGGTCGAAAGAATGCCTTGCATATATTAGGATATGATCTATCTGGTTAACGGTTTCGTTGTCAGGTGATTTCCATGTTCCTTTGTGTATTATTTTATGGGGAAATCTTGTTTCCCCTACTATTATATTTTAGTGCTTGAAAAGTTTATTAGTCTTAACCCATTATCACTCTTCATGCAAGCTCTCACATTCTATAGTTGGCTGAAAAAATTGCTCTTTGCCAATTTTTGTATTATGGTCCCCAGCAATTATTTTCACGTCATGACATGGACGTTGATTATATTCTTTGTCTAAGGTGTCGTAGAATTCATCTTTTTCGTTTCTTCCGTGGGTGCGTGTACGCTAAGTATAGCTAAAAAAATTTTCTTTAAGACCTATGGGAGTGGTAGGAACACTGAGACGCAAAACTTTCAATGGCAATAACTTTTTTATTAAATGCTACATTAAACTTGTATTCTACCTCTACATTTGGTATATAAACAAGAACTGAAAAATCATGTCGTTTTTTGATAAAAACCAAAGTACCTAAAAATAAAATGGCTCACTGTTCCTTTCAATGTGGGAAGACTGAGGCGCAACAATTAACATTAGTTTACGTTAAGACCGTCAAAGTTTAATTCAAATTTTAAAAGCGAACTTTGGCGCTTTGGCGCGAAATTCAACAAGCACATAATTCCCATTATTGAGGCAGCGATCAGGATCTTCGAAACTAATTGATTCGAGATCTTCACCAATAAAATCCTCTCCTCCGCTGGAATCTTTTTATCCCATCTCATTTTCAACTTGCTCATCAGAATCACTATCTAATACGTGCCTAGTTACTTTTTTCTGTTTTGGTATTTTTTCTTTAGATTTAATCAGTTCCATTTTTTCCGGGGTATCCGTAGCTGTCATCGTCTTTCCTTTGCGTTTTTTTTGTCCTCCCCAGATTTTCTTGTAGGATAACCCTTAAAAACTGTTGGGCTAACAAAGGTTTTCGTGGTATCAGTATTACTTTTACCTGGATTTTCTACATCTAGAGATTTATTTATATTTTCAGCAGCAGCACCAACTGCAACAAGTGGCCTGTCTGTCACAAAACTTGACAAAAAATCTTTTGTGAAGACATGGCGATCAAATGGAAATATTTCGGTTTTTCTAAAAGCGCTTGTAATGTTAACTGGCGTCATTGCTCGTGGATATGCTAGTCCCACACAGGCTGCTACGTTATAAATTGTAAATGTCTGACCGGGATGGTTCATATTGTGGCGCCATTATTTTTACATAAATCGATTGCCTGAATCGATAAATGACTTTGATGATTATCCATTAGCAATAAAGAAGGGTTTTCTCTGGTACCACCAGTGTGCTTAATAAAATGCTTAACAACTTGCACAAAGCACTCTGTATTCATCCAACTTGTGTTTGAAGCGAGTCCTAAAGTTCCAGGGGGCGACCCGTTAATCATAAAATCTTTAAAGTATACTCTCGGGAATAATAGAACAGGAGGAATAGCTGCTCCAGATGCTCCAACATTACACCATGTCGTTACGAGCCTTCCACGTTCGCCACTTGTAGTCTTACTAACCTGTCGTATATCTCTTTCTGCAAACACTTTTTGAGACTTTTGAACGATAAAGGTTCCTGTCTCATCTAAATTATAGATACGAACACCATCTCCAAACACCGGGAAACGCTTTAAGACAGTTTTAAGTTTACTGAAAATGTCCAGGCATGTGAAGCAATTTTTGGATGTATGCCAGTTTGCTGGAACCACTATATTATTGTAGGCTGCGGCTTCATATGACAGTTTTCGGGTATCTTCCCTTGATAGGCCATAAAACATTTTAGAACATTTAATTATATATTCGCATAAGTCGTTCTCTTGTTTGATAGTAAAAATTTGTTTTACTTTATAATTAGGACTTAAACGGACGCTCTCGTCTTGATGATATTTTTTTGCATATCTGTGGACTGTTTGGAAACATAGTCCTTTCATTCGTGCTGCTTGCCGTATAGAGGTGTCACCTTGTACTAATTCAATAGCCTGTCTCATCAGATCTTCAAAGAAACTTTCTATTTTTCCGATTTATTTTATTTTTTCTTGGCATTTTCTTTCTGTAAGAGCAATTATTTTGCAAATGATCTGGCTGATACAACTATAACGGAACAGTGAGGCAGTAAAGGTACGGTATATTTACTACGACGTACTTATTTCTAATGACCAGCGATAGCGATAACTAAAACATTTCTTGTTAAATCTCAACGGTTTCTCGTTTGATCCACTTCAAGGTGGTAATAGGCATGTTCCTTTAGTTTTACTGGATAAAACCGAACGTAGTAAGCTCTGCCGAGTTTGTCTCAGTGTTCCGACCGTCTTACTGTACCTACCTCTCCCTTAGATAACATATTTTGTTGTTTATGGGTTTAAAGTTAAGGACTTATTGTTTTGCTTTTTTACTATCTATAAAACCACTGCCAAACACGTGTCGGGTGCTATGTCCGCTATAGTATATATTGTAGCCTTCTCTCGATAATTCCTGAACCAGTCCATCTCATCTGTTGAATCGCCATTAAATCAGCTTTCATTTTATTTTAAAAGACGCCAAGATTGCTGAGTTGCGTTCCTGGGACGACTTTATTGTAAAATAGTTTATTCGATTAAATGAAATAAACTTTAACTTGAGAATATCCGTCAGAAAAAAATCATAGCATGTGATTCGTATTTAAAGAGACACCAACATGCAGTGATGGCAGTAAAATACTCCTCCTTTTCGTAGTAAATTAGCAATAAATTGTAGTCTGAATTTGGCCTTATCAATTGGATACGCTAACTTTTCCGACATATCAAATTAAGAAGTTAGTCTGTCACTATTAATATATAAACTTTAGATGGTTGTCTTAATTTTCTTTTTTATGTCAAGCTTATAAATTTCCTTTCACAACCTAGGTTAGTATACCGCTAATAGATGGAAATTGACTTGATATTTATAAATACTTTTGTTTATTTTTATAACAGGTATATTTGTTTTAATTAACATAATTAATATAGAATTCTTATCGAACAGTTATCGACACCTTAACCAAAAATCTTAATGAAAGGTTAACGTTCGCTGTGAACTAAATTACACTTTTCAGTGTAAAATTTGGAGTCAAGGCCGACGGTTGGAAATAAATTTACTGTTAAATGATGAGAAATTGGTTAATTAGCGAATGTTCGGGGAACTGTACTGACATTCTCAGTATTAGCAATTTGTCATTAAACACTTTACGGACCACGGACCATTATTTCAATATTTAGTGAAATTTTTTATTTTTATTTATTTTTGTATTGGATTAATTAAATGTACCTACGTATCAAAATATAAAACAAAAAAACAAAAAACTATATTGGTGGACAACAAACAAAATAAAAGAACAGACCACAGTAGATCAAGAAGACATGAGAGAATGCAGAAGGTAAGAAAAAGAAATAAATAGCAGAAAAAACCCAATCTTGATGAAAAAAATGTAAAGGTTTATATAGTTTAATGGAAAGCTCAAAATAATCTTCGGCCTTAATATGCTTCGAAATAAGGTTTTTGTCTGTCAAAAATCATTTAACCCTGTTTTATCGCAATTATTGTAAATCTGATACTCTGTTAAATTTTTACTTTCAATTAACTTTTAAAATTTTTCTTTAAAGAGTAAAAGACTCTTCATATCCCCAGACAGTTTTTCACCACATGCAGCAAGTTTTCTGATATCATACCAAGTTTTCCACCTGCCAAGCCAACCTTAACCTTTAACTCCTAACCAAAGAATTGTGACGGAATGCCGATTATTGACACCAGAGGTATTTGTAAATGTACGAAGGGACTTTGAAAATAGACTGTATTATTGTATGGAGATCACAGGAGGTTCTTTCGAATATTTAACAAATGTTTAACCAATAAATTACTTAAATCCAAAATTATGTTCAAAGCTATTCCGTAAGTTAAAAAAAATAGAGTGCCGTGTAGAGAAAAAAAAAATACCTTTCAAATGATGTGTCACTCGACCACACTTGCTATTTAAAAAAACTCGCGGTTAATGCGAAGCAGTAGGGCAGTGTTTCCCAAAGGGGGGGTCGCGACCCCCTGGGGGTCGCCATGAGGTACTAGGGGGGTCGCCGAACATTTCCAAAATAAGACAAAAGCACCACTTTGTTAGATCATGTATTTTTATTTTAACAACGGCGTAAATAGAAATTAAATAGACAGACGAAATATAAAACTAAATATTAAAGTCCGTAAAAATAAAAGAGTAAAACAAAGTCAAATATTATAATCTTAATGAGATCTATGCGCCTGTTTCTGTGAAACTAATCTTTTAAATCTACTCTGTGTATTTGAGACACACACAATTATATCATTTTCAAGTACGAGACGATTTCTAACTCTTGTTTTAATGGCAGTCATAGACGAGAAACTTAACTCACACAAATATGATGTTACAAATGGAACCAATCATTTTACAGCTTCACTCGCCAACTGGGGGTATTCCTGCATCTTTTCGGTCCAAAATTGGTCCGAGTTCTGGGAAAAAAATTGGAGCTTCAACATCCCATCACTTGATATTTCAATAAGTTTTTTTTCATGTTTATTGGTATTTCAACATGCTGAAAGGAATCGCCTAAAAACGGATTTAGTATCCAACTAACTGTAGTAACTGTTTTGAATTTCTTCGTGGAAATAATCACAGAGCTGTTGTTTTAAATTGAGCAAAGTAACATGCATGTCAGCAAAAATGTGTTCAAAATTTGTAGCACTGTAATTGGATACATTTTCCATAATTTCCTGAAGGCACTGGAATGAATCGAGTTATTTTTTGCCAAGTGGGTCGACCATAAATCGATTTTTCTTAGAAACGCCTTAATTTTATCTGTGGCTGTAATTATATTAATGTCGCGACCTTGTAAATTACTGTTCAAAATATTTAATTGCTCGAAAATATCAGCAAGGAAACCTAGTTTCAGAAGCCAAATAGGATCGGAAAATTGATTTTCATATGGGGACTTCTCATCTTTCAAATACATTAAAAGCTCTGCTCTTAAGTGAAATACTCTTTTTAAGACGTTGCCCCTTGAAAGCCACCTTACTTCGGTGTGATAAAGAAGATTTTCAAATAAAGCACCCATGTCTTCGCAAATTTTTCTAAAAATACGGGTCTCCAAAGCTTTTCCTTTAATGGAATTTACAACTTTAATGATGGTTTTCATAACACAGTCCATTTCAGGAGGTAAAGTTTTGGACGCAAGAGCTTCTCGATGTAAAAAAAATGTCTCCATTTGGCATTAGTCATTATTTCTTGTAATTTGACGACAAGACCAGATTTATGTCCTGTCATAGCTTTAGCGCCATCTGTGCATATAGCAATACATTTACCCCAGTCAATATCATATTTACTTGTACGTTTCACAAAAGTGTCGAGTAAACATTTTACAGTGGTATTGGTCTCCAATGGGGAACAAAATAAAATATCTTCTTGAATGCCATTATTTGTATCATATCTTACAAACGTAATGAATTGGACACAGTTAGAGAGAAGTACGTGCATTTATTAAGATTTTCCACAACTTGCGCTTGAATATCTTCTGCCATACCATTAATTCTTCTTTGGATAGTATTATTTGACAGAGGTATTGTATTTTATTTTGCAGCCTCTCTTTCCCCACACATTATATGTACCATTTGAACAGCTGCTGGAAAAATCAGATTTTCAGCAATTGTGTGCGGATTACTAGTTTTGGCAACACGATAAGCAACTTTATAACTTGCTAATAATGCTTTTTCATTGGTAGTGGTTGCCAAGGGAGAACTGTCTTGCTGTTTGTGAAGGACGTTCAGTTTTCTTTCAAAGAATTCTACGGGCTTGTCTTTTTTATCTGGATGTTTGCTACTTAAATGTCGAAGTAACTTTGATGGCTTCATGCTTTCTTTTGACAAGACTTGTGAACAAATAACACATTCTGGTTTATTGGAAATAACGGTAAAACCATATTTAAGATATTCATCGATGTAGAATCTGTTTTTCTTTTTATTGCTGCTACTGCCACTTTTAGACGTAGATGGTTCTGCACTTTTTTTAAAAACTTATCCATAATTTATAATTTATTGTAGACGTAAATACGTAAATGGGAATACGTAAATCGTAAAATATTTACTCATTACTCAATACCGCATTCGCCACCATAGGCTGTTTGGATTCGAACTGGGGTTTTGTTGCGCATCGCCGCTTATATAAAGCCAAAACGAGGCTACGAGAACGTTCCAGAGTGCCATCTAGTAGCGAGCGCTTTCGTGATTATCATGAAAGAGTTTTGCGATGTAGACACAAGCTAATATATCGCGGTGTACAATGTGCAGTCGACTTCTTATTATTTATTTTTATTGTAAATGCTATTCTGGCAGAAGTACCTACTACTAATTACTAGTGGGACAGATCGCAATCATTAAAATAATTGTATTCAAATAAAATAATTGTTTTTGATTTAAACTTAAACAGTAAAGTAAAATTAAATTTGAGAAACCATCAGATAATTATTGTAAATTAGGCACGCTATGTCTGTCAAATAATATTGAATAAATGAGTGGGGAGAAATTGGGGGGTCGCGAACAAATTTTTTAGCAAAAAGGGGTCGCGGTTTAGATAAGTTTGGGAAACTCTGCAGTAGGGGGTTACATTTGAGGGCATAAAATTTGCATGAAAATTCGTCCCCCTCCCAATACAAATCGACGTGTTTTTTTTAAATTTTGAAGAAACTCTTGGTTTTTGAGATTCTGTGGAGTCAAATTTTTGTTGGAACACACTATATATTATTAAAATTAGTAGTAGTTTTTGTGCATAAGTGGCGCTCGGATTTTTTATTACAGAAAGACAGACAGAATAAGCAAACTATAATATTAATTAACAGTATACATTAATTGAACTTTGAATGAACCTGTTTTTTAGAATGTACCAAAAAAAAATAGAATGGAACAACTTTAAACAACATTGTTTTAATACGAATTTGTTCTGAAACCACAGTAAATAAAACAAAAATTTTAGTTTAAACCTGTAGAAAAGAACTTGTGATCACTTTAAATTGTGATAACCCACGCGTTACAATATATGATGCACTATCAACAATTATTTACTATATTGTGACCTTAATACGGTTTTAATATAATTTGAAATTACATTCCTTTAAGCAATGAATGCAGTTGACCATATTTACAACCCCCCATTCAAACAACGCCGTCCCATAACTGTGTTAATAAGAAGCAACAGTAATTTCTAAGAGGCGGCTAGCGGCCACCAGCACGTTTACCAACCTAGTAAAACTGCAATAACGTCTGAAATCGGAATGGCCCAAAGTCCTTGTCGAATGGCCCTCCGTTTCTGCCATTCCTATAAAGAGAGAAAGGGTCCGATGAATGCGTGGTCGACAAAAATGAAAACTGACACAAGGACGGGGTCGAGACGTGAAAAGATGCTGGAATGCTGGAGGTTTGGGCCAATTTAGGAAGACGGAGGGTATCATAACCGAGATGAAACAATTTGGAGAGACATCGCAGAATATGTAACAATGATGTTTCTAATATCCGGATGTGTGACAATATTTTATTTTAAAATGTGAGTTTCGCATTTATTGCTACAAAATCTTAATTTTAGAAACTTTGACAATCATTTTTCGTGCCCTTTGCTTTTACTCGAAGTTTTTATAGAAATTATTTTAAGCAATTATGAAGTTTTGTATTATGTAGTTCTGAATATTTGATAGCATCCTTAAGGAACAAAAATGTGAGTTAAATTTGAAATAAAAGGGTGCCCAGCGCACCGTTCAGTGTGCGCTGGGCACACCCAATAATATTCGTCTTAGAAACAACCAACACATTTTGGTCGAAGTACACTGGGATGCAAAATAAACCGGACACTAAGTTTTTTTTTTGTTTTTTGTTGGTGTATAGATCAAAACTTGTCTAATTTGTTTGAATTGTATTTCATGCCTTATTAGCGATAACGTTTTTTTTCTTGTTTGAACCTATTTAGATGTTTTGTGCGAACATCAACACTTTTACACATACGTTTTGTTATTAATGTGAAATAGTGGCTTAGTATTAATTTAAGTTTCTTGTGGTACTGTACCTAAATATAAGTTCGACTGTAAGTTTTTGTATTGTTTCCTGTTTAAAACTATCATTAAAAAAATTATGACACCAGAAGTAGCACAAGCTGTTGCTTTATAGGATGATGGGCGGAGCATTCGTCATATCGCAAATTTTTTAGGAATTTCTTGTACTTTCTCCAGTAAGTTGTCATTACATCGTTTGCGTGGTCTTCCTACTGATCGTCTTCCTATTGGGGAACCGTCTCTTGCCGTCTTTACTACTCTATTTGTTGTCATTCGGCTTATATGATCGTTCGATTCTACTGTTCTATTTCTTACCCAGTTTTTGATGTTCTCCACCTTGTATCTATGTCGTATATCTGAACTTCTAGCTCTGTCCCATAGTGTCTTACCATCAATTTTTCATCAAGTGTTTTCATCTCTGCTGTTTCTAACATCCTTTTTATTCTCTCTGTGTCAGGTCTTGTTTCTGCCGCGTATGTCATTATTGGTCTGATGAATCTTTTGTAAATTCTGCCTTTCATTTCTTTCCCGATATTTTTATTTCTCCATATTGTTTCGTTTAGGCAGCCTGCATTTGCTTTATTCACTTGATCTTCCACTTCGGTTTCAAGCTTTCCGTAGCTAGATAATGTGATGCCTAGATATTTAAACTCCATCACTTGTTCTATTATCTGACCTTCCAGCTCCAATTTACATCTTAGTAAATTTGCTGTTATAACCATGCATTTTGTCTTTGTTGGGGAAATTAACATGTTAAATTTGCTGGCGGTTATATTAAATTGGTGCAGCATACGTCCCACAGTGCTTACCATAATTTTTTCAAAGTGTTTTCATCTGCTGTTTCTATCGTCCTCTCTGTATCAGATCGTGTTTCTGCAGCGTATGTAATTATTAGTCTGATGACTGTTTTGTAAAATCTGCCTTTTATTTCTTTCCCCATATTTATATTTCTCCATATTGTTTCATTTAGACAACCTGCGGCTCTGTTTGCTCTATTCATTTGATCTTCCACCTCTGTTTCGAGATTTCCTTAGCTAGATAATGTGATGCATCGATATTTAAACTCCATCACTTGTTCTATCATCTGACCTTCCAGCTTTAATTTACATCTTAGTAAATTTGCTGTTATAACCATGCATTTTGCCTTTTTTGGGGAAATTAACATGTTAAATTTTCTGAAGATTATATTGTACAGTATACGTTGTAAATAATCTTCACTTTGAGAGAGTAGTATTGCGTCGTCATCGCAGATTATGATTATGTTTTTCTCCCATTTGGTATCCTTGTTTAGTTCTTCCTTTTTTTCCTATTTCATCCATAATCAGGTTGAACAATGGAGGACTTAGGGAATCTCCCTGTCTTATCACATTGCCAGCTTCAATAAGGTCAATTAGTTCTTCTTCTACTTTTATTTTCATTGTGTTGTTTTGATTATTCCTAAAGATACCTCTTATTCCTAGATTATTCCTAAAGATGTAGAAGCAGATGTCACATCAGACCATAAGCCACTAATCGCTAATGTCACGCTTAAGCTTAAACGTATAAGAAAACCCCAAAGAATCCCAAAATTAGATGTTAGAAAACTAAAAAAAGCTGACATAAAACACAAACTCCAACAGAAAATATACGAAAACTTTGATAAATTAGATACTAAAACTGAACATTAAAAAACTGCATCCTCGTTTCATGCAAAGAGGTATTAAAAGAACCGATAAGAAAGAGAGACAACTGGATGACCGACGAAATACTCGTCAGGATGGACCAAAGAAGACAAGCCAAGAACAAAGTCAGTCACAATTACAAAATCATTAACAATAAAATCAGAGAAAAATGATAAGAGAGGCAAAACAAACTTACTTTTGTAAGATAGAGAATAAGAGAATAATAAAGAGATTTAGAGATAAGAGAAGAAAAATGTAAAGAGATAGAAGATCTTCAGAACAAATACGACTTATTCAACCTGCATAATAAGGTTAAAGAAATGGCTGGGCTGCAAAACATATCTTTCAAAGACAAAGAAACAAGTATAGAAATTACAAAGGAAGAAATATTGTATGCACTAAAGAACACGAGAAATGGAAAAATCCCGAAAACATGTAAAAAGAAGTGCTTGGATGCGCAAGCACTTCTTTTTACATACAAAGGCAAATCAACAATTGGTTTAACGAAAACAATATTTTTTTCATGAAAATTTTGAGACTGTCGACTTACCATTGCAAGCTGAACCCGATTGAGATTTTGTGGAGTCAAGTGAAAAGGTATGTGGCTTCAAACAACATCGATTTTAAAGAGAATATGGTAGAACGGTTGATAAAAGAAGTTTACCAACGTGTATCTAAAGAGCAGTGGCATAATTATGTAAACCACGTCAAGAAAGTAGAAGAAAAATGTTTGCAGTGGACAATTTGCAGGAAGATATTGAACCGGTGATAATATAGGAGATGATTCAGAGAATGAGGGCTGTTTAGATATGGATTGCAATTAATATTAATTAACGATAAATACGCTGCTGATAAATAACCAACGCAACATTCTAACTGTGGCTTCTTCTATAGAAAGTATCTATAAACTGCCCTCAAAAGTAATAAATTATTTAAAAGATATACCATTTTATTACTCTAATTAATATAATAAAGCTCAAATTATTGTGTTTACATTTGCACCGATAAACCAGCAGAATAAATTTCTGACTAATTCTGTGTAGTATTTCTGTTTTCAAAATCGCTGATGTTGCCTTAAAAAACAACACCGAACTTCCGAAATGATAATATTGGTATTTTGTAAACAAACTGTCCCATATTTTTGCTGCGTAAATACGAAACATCCTCCCTCTTACAGCTTCCGCATCCTTTTCCAAATAGCTTTTTATAAAACAAAATAACATACATACCCCTTTTGCGCCGAAATCTATTCGTGACCGTTCACCTCGGTATAGATCAGAGACGGATGTTCCATATAAAGTAGGTTCGTTTTCTATAGTTCGTTTTATTTTTTAGTGATTTCTATGTAACCTATTGTAACAGGAACTTATTCCGTATTTAGGTATTTATGTTTTGTGTTTTACTTTAATAAATGTTAAAACTAAAACTAAAAAAACACACACACAAAAAAAGTCAGAATTTGATATTCCGAGTTTAAAAAACACCATCCTTAGATTGTTTAACCACAAGCATGCTGTTACCTATAATATCGAGACCAATAGTTAACTATCAATTTTGAAAAACATAACCTACAAACAACAACTTGTTGGTTATAAATTTCGCAGAATTTTTAAATAATGTTTTTTGAAAACGATTTCCGGAATGGAAATAGAATCGTCAAATTTATTTAATTAAAAATGTAATTTTCATTACAATAAATTGTTGCTTTATCCCATATAAACACTGTGTATAAAGATAACATTTTACTAAAACTAAACTTGGAATACATACACTGTATATAAGACCTTAATAAGACCGGTTTTGATATATGGGGCTGAAACGTGGACCTTATCTCAAAATGATGAAAGGATTCTTGGTGTTTTTGAGACAAAAATTCTTAAAAAGATTATTGAGGCTGTAAATGAAAATGGGCTATGACATCGAAGATACAACTTTGAACTATATTAGTTATACACCGATCCAGATATTGTGAAATTAGTTAAAGTGCAGAAACTTAGATGGGCTAATACACGAAGAGATTAACATTCTCAAAACCAGAGGGCACAAGAAGTAAAGAACAACCACGAACGAGATGGATTGTTGAACTGGAAGAAGACATACAGACTCTAAGGGTCATAAAATGGAGGGAAGTTGCCAGAAATCGACAAGAGTGGCGATTTTTTTGTGAGCAGGCCAAGATCCACAAGGGATTGTCAAGCCACTTATGATGATAAAGAATAGCGATCGAGGCAATCAAACTAGGTGGAAATAAAATTATCAGTGGGGTAAATGTGATCTACTTTTTGATTACTTCAACTTTCATTTAATATAACACTGTAAAGAAACGTTTCAAAAATTTTATGCTTTTTGAACGGTTTTGTATTCATTGTGTAGAAAAAAATTAAATAATCTTTAATGTTGTTAATGTTGCATGATGTTTTTTAAAATCATATCAATATATCACATTTACCCCAGGAACCGGGGCAAATGTGAAGAAAGTTTACATTTTTGTAGTAAATATTATATTTGATAGTCTGGAGTTATTGTATAAAAATGTAATTCAAGCTCTCTATTTGTGTTTTTTTAGAATTTATTTTGTTGAAAAAATACAAAAGAATATAAACTTTTCGAAAACAATGTCGGAACAAAGGAAACAAAAATATAATAAAATTTAAACAAACACTCCAAGTTTTCTTTCAGTTAATATTGAATGTTAAAGCCTTTAAAGGTAACTTCCTACATTCCACGTCTGTCGACGATAGGATCTGGTAGTACTTTTATAATATTCCTGTTGTAGTACAGTATCAATGTCAGGATTTATTGGCCATATAAATTTATTTCCTTGAGGTCGTGTAAATTTAACTATCCACTCATCATTCATATTTTCTGATACAATTCCCACATAATTCTTGTTTATCTTTTTTGGGCAACATTTTACCAATACCCAACATCTGACATAACATTCACACTTTTTGTTGAATTCAAATTCTCTTTGTCTTCCTCGTCATTATTTGCAGCTATTTCTACCTCTGGCTCTGATTCAAAAAGTATATCCAGAAACTCGTCGGTGTTATCAGAATCCATGAATATTGGGGACATGGACTTATCGTCTTCGCTGCTGCTAAATAATAATGACTCTCATTTTTTTTTTTTTTGGCTTTGCCTTAGTTATATTATGAATTTTAGTACCGTTTCCTTTTTGTTGAAATTTCTGTTTTAAAACATCAATAGCTTGTTGTGATGTCAATACTTCAGATCCAGGGCATAACCGATTCTTATTTTTGGTTGGTGCGTTTGGAAGTTGTTTTACTGTTGATATCAATAAATCTTCCAATGTTACATTCTTATTTTCAGTTAAACTTGTACATGGAATTGATTCAAGTTCGTCGACTCTGGCAGAGATATTTTTTACTTTGTCGGAAGTGGTAGTTTCGATTAGAGCATCAGGCGTAGGTTCTTTGTTTTGATAAAATACTTCTTGAGTTACTTTAGTTGGTACCAATACTTCATTACCATTTTCGTGTATAGATAATCTGGAATGTTTTATTATCTTCCACTTATTGAAAGCAGGGTGGAAATGATGTTTCAGGGATGACGTGACGATTAAAAGGAATAATTCCCTATTTTTTAAAGCCGTTGATAATTACTTCGGAGTTCACCTGTTTCCAAGTTGTACACAAAAATTGGGAAAATATTTGTTTTAGTAATTTTTGGCCTACATGCTGCCGCTGCCAGGCAACAAGTTTTTCATCCCATTTAACTTTAAAGAATTTAAAAATAGCCAGGTGTTGTGGCTGTAAAAGTGGCTGGAATGGGGTGTCAGTTTTAGAATTATAATATGTTCTCGTATAGCGGCTTCTAACATCTCTATATTCATATGAGTGGAATGTCCATCATAAATAATTAATATTGGTCTTTTAGATGGAAGTGATGGAAGGATAGTGTTTATGAAGTAATTTTTCAAAACGGCTTCTTCCATCCAACCTTATTTTGTCGCTGCATAAACAGTACCCTTAAAATCAGTACCTGGTGGAGCTACCCATTGATCCCTTAAGTGGAAACCTTTATAAATTAATAATGGTGGAGCTTTTTGGCCAGCTGCATTACACATAAGAGCAATTTTGGTATTTTCTTTACCAGGAGAACTTATTGTTCTTTATGGTGTATTTATACCTCCCACAACTTTTGTCTTCCTGGGGTCAATGCACAAGCTACTCTCGTCCAAATTCCAGTCTCAGGTTTGTCGTGAAGACCATATTCGTCCATTATTGATTTTAATAAATCATAAAATTGGTTTATTGTAAAAGGATCAAGAGCCTTTTTTCGAAAGTATTCCAGGTTTTGTGGAACTTTAATACTTAACCCATACCTGTTTAAACCCCAAAAACCAATCTTCGCCTGGAACTCCATCCTTGAACTTAGTTTCAATATGGTTAGTCTTTACAAAGTTTCCTACAATTTCTAATACTTCTTTCCTTGATAGGCCGTATCACTATTTCTCCATCGTTTTTAGACTATTGGTTAATCTAACTTCGTCAGCAGTAGAAATTGACTTTGGACGTCCTTTAGTTGCTTTTATTGCTCCCCGTTTACCTTTTACACGGGAATGTAGGGTCACATATGGTATTTTGTATAATTTTGCTGCCTTATAAATTGATGTTCGACCTGCTAAAACATCAGACATTGCAGCGTTGAGATCAGCTGCCGAATATTTTCCTTCATTTGAAGTTTTTGTTTTGTAGCAGCGAACCATGGTATTTATAACAAAAAATAAACCTTGTAAAACTTGCCCTACCACTGTTTAAATTTTGAATTCAAGAAGTTATATAAACGGGGTAAATGTAATATACTAATGACACATTTGCCCCAATCTGTAATAATACATTTACCCCAACAACAAAAATCCAAGGGGCAAATATGTTATAGCAAAAATTTGAGGTTATTGTTAAGTTTTTATTTAAATAACCTACACCATAATGTTCTCCCAAACTAGAGTAAACTGCTATGTCAATTAAAATTATAATAATAATAGTCTTACTTACCGAAAAAAATAAGCTGTGGATCGTTGTGGATCACTTTCGTCATTATTTACAGAAAAATGTATGGCATCTTTATAAAACTTCAAATCGGAATTTTCTTGCTAATCAGTTCCATAATGCGTTTCTAATAGTTTGGCAATACTCTGGGCCTTCTTTTTACTCTGCCAGCTTCAAATTTGTCAGGATTAATCGAACGAATATGTTTTTCTTTCTTACAAATGCCCTTTGGAACACCGATGGAAGTATTATAGTTGACTTTGCCCTGAACTTCAATTGTATTATCATTTTGCTTCAAAATCCTAAATCGTTTGCACTGTTGAAATTGAAAGTGGTTTGAGAACCACTTTCCAGCTCCTGGTGGTTTAAGAACTTCTGATACTGAGGTTTTCCAATCAAACGCGTCCCAGTCTTCAACCAATTTATAGATTGTGGCGTTTTGCTCTATTATAGCTATGTAGTTCTCTGGATTCGTTATTATTTCTGTTTTTTTTTTTAATTTTGTTTTCAGAAATACCAAAAACTCTATCTGATGTCCTAAAACTATGTCCTACAACTGGGAATATTAGTTCAATACAGCGAATAGTATTAGGTGCCTTTTTATGGAGAAAACTTGCAAGCATGCCGATCATTGTAATATTTTTATTTTGACCTGGACAGTCATCTGCACAAATCAAAATGTCTTTAACATCTCTGGAAAATTTATGTTTTGATAATTTATAAAACAACGCTGAAGCTATAACACTTGAGTTTTTTGGCAAATCTAAATCGGTCCATAGATAAGCTGAAACTGTGTCAGAATTAATCTTCATATTAGAAGTACCATTTACAATTGAAAAATTGTAAAGATTATATTGGGAAGAGAAGTAAGCTCTCTGATCAGGTAATTTTAGAAGAGCTAAGTTTTTTTGACAATCCATCGAAAAAACTTCTGTCTCGCTGCTGTTAGTTTTAAGAATTTTATAAAATGCTTTTGCTTTAAGTTTATGTAATTCCTGTAAAATATTAAGTTCTTTTTTTTTGCTCCTCATCTTTTTCTTTCCTTATCTCTTCCTTATATCTTAAGCAAAGAGAGCATGCGTATGTAATAGGTGTTCCAAAACCTATATTATAGTGCGTTGCAAAATATGAACGAAAATAATGTTCCTTAACCATAAGAGAGCTATCCACTGATGTGACGTAAAGTTTAAAGAGCTTTTTTATATTAAGATTACATGGTAGATAAGTTCTTTTCTTGATTTGACTCCTGCAGTAATGTGATTCCAGACATTTAAAACTCTCAATAAAATTTCTCCTAGCTAACTTTTTTTGATCATTTTTTTCTAGACCGCGGTCGCCTCCTCGTTTTTCTGATGGAGTTAATTCCTTAAAAAAAACCTCTTTACCACACCCTGAATTCTATCTTTTTTCACGACCAAAATTTGCATAAAGGCTCTTCTGCATACACTAATCCATTCGCCACCTTGCTTTGGTAATATATAATTTATTGATGCCTGTTTTTGAGAAATTGTGCTGCCCACTTCTCTCTCTGCTCGTCTTCTTCTTCTCTGCGGTGTCTTAGCCTTTTTGATATGAAAGCATCTTGTTTAAGTTTTGATGGAATTTCATAAAATCTTTCATGAACAAATTTCAGATCCCTCATAATTAATAAATTGCACTTCAAGAACTTATTTTTATGAACAGATCTTGGTTTTTCAGGCAGACCTTTAGCTGAATATCTAAAAACAAAAAAACTGATTAAATCGATGCACTGAAACATTATCTAGCTCTCTATGCTTACCTATTTTTCATAGCGACTACCCTTTTGTGTTTATCACGCTGTACGATTCTTTTCCGACTACATTCTGGAGTCGTTTTTTCTATAGAGATACCAATATTATCGTTACATTACAACAAAACAAAAGGAAATTTACGCAAACCTACTTTGAATAATATCCAAACAACACTAAAAACATTACATGGTTAGAAGCTGCCACATGCCATTTCGTGGGAACGGCTAAGTACGTGTCAGCCCAAACGTTTCGCCATTAGCAAGGCCGGACTTGGCGGTCTTTGCAACTAAATTTTTTTTGACGAGGCGGGTTTTGCAGCTTAACCTTAGTGTCTATACCCAGGTACCTGGGTATCCTTGGTAATTGTTTTATCTGAATCATTGACGATAGTATAAATATTTTTATTCGAGCTTCTAGTTATTCCTAAAATTATTTAGAACGAAGAGATTTATAATAAAAACCAAAGAAAAAAATGCATATTATAATATATTAAAATTACCTGTCAAAGTTTTTACACTATTACGTCCGCACCCGTGGCACCCGGGTAACACTAACGTGTAGTAAATTATGAAGCTCTGTCTAGTTTTTTTTATAATAAAAGTGATATGGAAACGTAAATAAAAGTTACTTTTAAACACATTGTCCACACTTACTTATATTTACTGAGTGTTCGTTACATAGTGGACGATTACAAACATTACATGATTTTCGTGTCTTTCTTAGCCGCTTTTTCGCTAAAGACATACAAATGTAGCAGTTTCCAACAATTTTGAGGCGTCCAGTGGAATCTCGAAGTGGTAATGACTCTGCAGTATTACTTGAATCTGTAGGTAGAGGTTTTCCTAACATACACTCAATTCCTGATCTTGATGAAAAATTTCGGTATACATTTGGTACTTTAGATCTAGCAGAAATTGCAGGCATCACTAGTTGTTTCCCTAAGTCTTGTAGAAAAATTCTACGCTCACTGGTTTCAGTAGAACTCTGTGGATTATTCTCTGTATAAATTATATAGGTTGCTAGGCAAGCTACGTCTAGGATATTGTAAAAGAAGGCTACTGGCCAACGCAAAGTTCTGCGTTTAGTTGAATAATGAGAAACCATTTTGTCCATGTTGTCTACGCCTCCTTTAGTTGTATTATAGAACTGAATTATTTCAGGTTTATCTTTTGGGCCACTTACATTATCGTTGTCATGCATTGTTGATAGCAAGATAACGCTTTTTTTCTTTTTTGGTACATATAAACAAATAGTAACACGATCTGCACTGAATCCGTGTAATGACGATTCAGGCTCACGCTCTGGCAGCATTTCTTGTGGAATATATGGTTTGTTTCTTTTCAAAGTGCCAACTAATGATAAATTCCAAGACAACAGGAGACGGGCTAGTGCAAAAGTTGTGAAAAAATTATCCATTGTTATGTTTCGTCCAGAATTTTTGTATCGGTAACACAAATCTTTTACCACGCGTTCACCTTGATTAGTTTCACGTCCAGTCGAATTTTTTCCAGTATAAATTTGTCCAGTAAGTGGATACGAATTATTGGCGTCACAAACCCACCAAACCTTGATTCCATACTTGGCAGGTTTTGCTGGCATATATTGCGTGAAACGTGTCCTACCTCTAAAAGGAAATAACTGTTCATCCACAGTAAGAGAATCCGACGGTACATAGTGACGACGTAAATTATCATTGAGAAGATGGAATATATCTGTAATAGCTGCAGCTTTATCATTTTGCAAACGTTATGCACGTGTTTTGTCATTGTCAAACCGTAAGAATCTGCTGATGCTCCAAAAGCGATTTATGCCCATACTTGCTCGGTACAAAGGATGAGAGTCTGTTTTCCATAAATCTTTCGAGTGCTCTGAATTTGAATGCTGTACTCCTGCTGTAATAAGAATACCTAAGTATGCATCAAATTCTTCTGTTGTGAGTGTCTTCCAAACATTTCGAGGTTTGTCGGGGTTTTCAACATTATACTTTTCAAGACCCCTATTAGCTTTTCGATTGGTTTCGCGTATAATCATGTCATACATTACGTCACTGAAAACACATTTGAATGTATCTCTAATCGAAAGAGTTTTAGTAAAACGTACTGGGCCCGTTTTTTCACGCAAAAGGTTACGTTTCAGTGTTCGACTTGCAGTAAACGGTTTTCGTTGCCAAATTGTTTTATCTTTTGCAACCAGAACATCACTTTGGGAAGAACTTTCTTGAAAATCGTCAAAATCTTCATCACTACTATCGTCGCCGTCGGTATATCGATTTCAATCTTATTATTGATATCAGTAAAAACATCCTCTACGTCAGAAGCTTCATCTCCATCCGGTTTGCTTTGCGAAACATAGTCCTCATCTGATTCCTGGTTTTCGATATTTTTGTCTACTTCCTCATCTATATCGTCTATAAATTGTTGCAAGTACTTCTGTTGCTTTTCATACGTCATTCTAAAATTGAATGATCTATGTATAAAACATTGTAAAAGTAAACAGTAATAACTTACCTTCTAAATTCGCTAGCACTCACTTCTCTTCTTGCCATTATTACAAGTAATTATAACATAAAACACGCATATAGTCACAAAAATATTAACAACTTGTAAGCACAGTTAAATAAACACTGATAGCAAACAAAGAAAAATCCCAATTGTCTGTTATTTTCGGAATGTACAAGCGAAGTTTACCGAAACAATGCCAGGTACCTGGGTAGCACGGGTATAGACTCCCGTATCAGGTACTTGGGTATTGACATAACGGTTAAGTGTATTTTCTCGTTTAAATTACTCCGCTTTAAGGTGGAATTTGGACCTAAATTATGTTTGAACTTATGTATATACACATAAGTCAGACAGATACAGATAAAAAGAGCTAAAGGGTACCCATGACTAGCAGTTGACGCTTACAGGTTGATGGTTATGATGGTATAAACTTTAAGAATTCCCCCAGTATAAACTATAATAACTCAGTTCCAGATTTGTTTCCAGAATGTTGTGTATGAATAAAACGAATAGGTGAACGAGAACCTCCTTTGATAATTATTAAAGTGAAACTTACAACTAACCTTAAACGCTATACCTCCTACATGACAGGTTGCCAACTCAAGGAATATCTTAAATAAGCATTGGTACCAAAATACATAACACTTTATTAATATAAATAATAAAGAAAAAAATAATATACTTAATTAAAAAAATATTTAAATAATCGGATTCAAGTAGAATTGTTGAAGGTAAAGGAAATTCAAATAAATGATATTAAAAATAGATGAACCGAAATTGATAATTTTAATTAAAAAAAACTTCTGCAATATAATCCTGAATCGACAGATTTAATAACTTTAAGCCAACATAAATTTTGTTTCCCGATTTCGCTTACAAATATTGAATATATTAAAATACATTTCAAAACAAATAAATAAATTAAAATACACGTTATATATTTTTTCATTATTTGTAAAATCATTTCAAATAGTTGCTCTTTTGTATAGAATTGCAGATAATAATGCAAATAATTTTAATAACAAACAAATAATTACCTGGAAATATGCAAATAACTGCAAATAACCTGCAAATAACTACCTGGAATAATTTGAAAATGAAAGAAAAAATTTCTAAAAAAATATTAATTACTTACTTGTAAGTGTCTTGGATATAAGTCTCCCTTCTTCTCTTATAGTTTATTTTTATGAACGAGAGAGTAATTAGCATAATGTTAACTGGTACCTCCGACCACTCCATGGGCGTGCTCAAGATTAATTGAAAAATTACTTTGAATAATTGTAAAAAATAAATGAATTATTTCAGTGTTATAAAGTGTTATGTGTATGTAAACAAAAGTGACCTCTTTTATCACACACTATATTAGAACTGACTGGCCTACATTAAAAAGGGTTTTAAAAAATTCACATTTTTTTTTAATTTTTAAAAATTACAAAAGAGAAAAAGAGTTTTTAAAACCGTCTAAGGTATGTTAAATAGATGAATAAAAATATTAATATAAAACTTACAGCTACTTGTTACAAATCCAAATCAGATTCAGAAGATGAACTTTCAGAACCAAGATTTATAATAACGGGCTCCATCATTTTATCAGTAATATTGTCCAGCTTCCACATTTTTTCCTCTTCTTTAATAGTGTGATTTACTGCCTTTTCCCAGTTTTCAGGTTTTACATTATTTACGGCCTCCAAAAACAACTGTTTAACATCATGAATTTTAAAAGTGGTATTTTTTCTTGAAACTTCACTCTTTATCTGTGCCCATACCAGTTCAATCGGGTTTAATTCACAATGATATGGTGGGGATCTAAGTACTGTCATTCCACGATTTTTGGCAATTTCATCAATTTCGTATTTTTTAAATTTTTCTTTATGAAGGGCACACAACGAATAAAGTTCCTTTCTTATAGATCCGGGATGGTACGTAATATTTTTTGAACTCAGCCAATTCTGCAAGTCTTTTTTTAACCACTTGGTTGTGGGCAGTCCTTCTATAAGTCTGGAGTGATAACTTGCATTATCCATTACTATTACACAGTTCTTATGAAGAAGATCTATCATTTGTTCGAACCATTCTTGAAAGACATCAGCGTTCATGTCTTCATGGTAGTCACCGGTACGAGTTGATTCAAAAGTTAATAAACCACCTTCAACAAAACCGTCTGAACTGCCAATGTGTACTATTATCAGCCTGCGTCCCTTTCTTGATAGTGGGTTTAAACCAGTAGATAAGTTATTTACAAAAGCGTGCCTTTGACTTGTAACAGTTTCATCCTGCCAAAATTTATTTGGTGTATGACCCTCGTTGATCCATGTTTCATCAAGATAAAATATTTTTCTTTTTTGGTTTCTCATTTCCTTTATGGTTCTTAGAAAATGTCTTCTCCATATGACAATATCGCTTCTTTCTAATAAAATAGACTTTCTGGGATTCTTTTTCCAGCGGAAGCCTATTTCTTTTAAAAGTTTCCATAACGTACTTCGACTCATTTCTGGGTAATCCTTATCATCTCGAACTGAGACAAGAACTTTATCCAATGTTGGAAATTCTTGTCTAAAGAAGAATTCATGCACTTTCCGTCGAAGTCCTTCTTTAAAATGATATTCTATTTGAAATTTTGGTTTCCCTGGAGCATTACGTGGCATTTGAAAACTACCACATTTCTCTTCTTTAATAACTCTGTAAATCGTAGATTTCCCAACACCAAATGTACTGCTAACTAACTCAACGGTCTCATCAACACTTTCACATAAACGTTTGTCTGTAAATGATTTAAAACAATTAAATATTAATGTTTTTTCATTAACTGTTAGAGGACCAATTTTTCGGCGTTTACACGGCACTTCCAAATTTTCCATAACACTAGTATACACAATAAACTGCACCTTGCAACTGAAGTACCTACTTTTAGTGAACTGTTAAGAATTTTGAATACGCCACTTGGACCTTCCTATATACAAAATGGAAAAACCCACTATCACATTTTCTGTGGAATAAGTTTAGTCAATTACTGTCGTAGATTCCTGGAATTAAAGAATTAAATGTTTGATTGTTGAAACCCTTACTTCGTGGAATGCACTCATTTCAGATAAAATAAAACGTTTTATTTTATCTAAAGAATTAATCTTTATTTTGCAAATAGGCAAAGAATTAAACTTTATTTTGCAAATAGACAAAATAAAACGTTTTATTTTATCTAAAGAATTAAACTTTATTTTGCAAATAGGTAGGTACTTATTAAACTTTTATTGGTTATATATAACCAATAAAATAAACATCTTACATTTCTTGCAAATTCATTAGTACCTGTTAACCTTCATCACTCCGACACTGGCAACCTTATTTAGGGATTAGTAACCCTCACAACTATTGTATTCTATTCTGCTCCAACCTTTATACCTGGTGGTCATAGTCAATTTAAAATTGTTTTCCTATATACTTCTGTAAACTTGTTGACAAATATCTGTTTTTCATTGAGTCACCCGTATCAACAGTTTAGGGATTTGCATACATAATTTATTGTTTTATTACTCTCTCATACATAAAAATACACTATAATACAATATGAAGTGTAGTTTGACGCTAAAATGTCAAATAAAGGACGTAAATCAAGGTTTGTGATTATTCCCAACAATATATTTGCTACTGGCTGATATAATTATGGTTCCTAAACCTAAACCACGTAAACCTTACTTTAATTGTAAATTTCAACACAATACATCCCTCATCTTTTTTCCTTCACGGTAATTCAATCGTTTTGTATAAATTCGACGTAAAGAAGAAGTAATATTAATTACGACTCTTTGTGTATTCCCAAAAGATCAAAGGACGAATCTAAAACATCTCAAATCGATTTTATCTTAACGTTCGCTTCATTTCGACAGTCGAAAATAATTCTATTAATATAAAGCTGGAAAACTGCTTGTTTTTTGTTGTGTTATTACTTTTTGAAAAAACTTTTTGATCTTTTTTATTTCTTTGAGATATATAAATTTTGAAGTATAATAATAGGGTAGAAGGGTTTATACGGTTTCTAATATATATAGGAATTGGATCAGTTGATAATATTTAATTCTGAAACTGAGTTTTAAAGAATAACTTAATGATGCTTGTCAAAAGTTCAGAATGAAGATAAACGATAAAAAACCAAGATAATAATAATCCAGAAGAGGCAAAAGGTCTTTTTACATGATAAATAGTAAGATATTAGATCATATAAACTATTATAAATACCTTGACTGCTGGATGAGCTACAAGCTTTGTAACGATAATATTTTGCCTACCATAGGGGTATTACTATTAGGGGTAGAAGATGGGGGATAGAAATTTTTGGGGCGAAGATAGGGTAAGCAAAATAAACGCTACTTGTGCGAACGGGCACTCAGGCTTTGGTAGGAGAGCTGGAATCGTAGATAAGTAAAAGACAAGGGGGTTTGGATTGGGGTAACTACCAGAAAAAAGAAATAAAGGGTCATAAATCTCTTGGGACAAACAGAATGAAAATAAACCTAAAACACCTCAAGAAATTTAATATAGGGCGCCACTTGAGGTGCCTAATTATACCTATTACAACCAGCTAGTTGTAACTGGAGATATAATTATCAGAAATGCAAAACATTCAAAATCTTTTTCAAATTAAACTCAAAAAGGGTTAGTTAAAAAAAAAATAAACAAAATGTTGAAAAACAAAATTTAACATTTATTTTGTGTCACCACAAACAGTTACAAAATATAGAGAACACAAGAATGCTCAAAAAAAGACAATACAAAATATTAATGACAATAGCTGCAAAATACAAAAATACAAAAAAGACTTACATTTGTCATCTGTTTACAATCTCCAGGAGTTGGAGATACTACAAAACTTACAATTGTTAATGGGCGACTATTTGTAGCAGAAATTAATTATTACAAATCAAAAAATATCTTTTTAAGTGAAATTATGCATAGTGGTTAACCTTCTTTAAAAAACAAAACAAATCAATATCAAAAATAATAAAGCTAGCTGTCATATGTTAACATTAAATTTAAAACAAAACTGAACAAATAAAATGACAGCTAAAAGTCAAACCATAAAATTTACTACTTTAAACATTACAATTTTTTTTTGTATGAAAGCAATTATTACGTTTATTTAAAAAATGTCTGCTTTACTTTTAAAATCTGATCACAAAAGAAGTTACCTGAGTTTCAATGTATAACTTTCAATAACTGGAACAAAAAACTACATCTTCAAACTGTGAAAAAAATATCCCTAAACGGCTGCTTAGGACATTGAGGTGTGAGGTGGAAACTGGCACATTGGACACACCATGTAAACGCTTCTTAAAAACTGGACAATGGAAATGTTGATATCTTTATAAACACATTACTTGAGTAAAATACCACTTCTCTAACATATTTGTCGGTTTTCTTTTTGGCCGACCTCTAAAACGTCTTCATTCTTCCGTTACCTCTGTCAACCTCATCAACTGCACTTAAAACTCAACACTGCTACTATACTACACATTTTTGCATGACAAAAGACGAAAAAAACAAAAAAAAAACATTACGAATTAAAAGAAAAATTCGGACTAACACCGAAACCACTGCCTCTAACAGCGGCTCCACTGAGAGTGACGAAATCATCTAAAAAAAATTGCTCGCATCAGTTAGAATAAACAAACCACTTTGGGTATAAACAAAACACAACGGAAATTAAGACGTAGATTAATTTGAAAACGCAATATCGGGCGGTTTGAACAAAGAAATATCGAAGAATTTGCGCCTGTGACATAAATAAACAATAAAATAATTCATTATCGGCGGCGGCGACCTAAAGAAAGAACGAAAGATTATATGGGTTTTAAACTGAAGGATACGAACTAAGAAACATTGAAAAAATTCTTCGTTATTTTGATGCATATATAAGGGGATTTCAATTAACACATATACGAGGGGATTCCAATAAATTTCAAATGCTACAGCTTGACGCAAGAAATAAAGCAAGAATTTCTCAAGCTAGAGATGGTTTCTTTAAGATGCGTGGTCTATATAAATAACCTTATCCACCTATTTTCATTTTTAAAGCGAAGCTTCTATACTGGCGTTGTAATACTTTTTCTTTACAGTAAAATACTGAGGCGAGCGTCACGGAACTAGCGCCACAAGATGGTGTCGTCACGGGTATCGTCACAAAATACTACTCGCGATCAATTCGTTTCAATAATAGTCATCATATACTTAGTTTAAGTAGGTTTAGATTAAAAACTATATGAACAATAACTAATAAAATATAGACACTAACAGATTCAAATACAAGGTTTTGTATTTTCAGAACGATTTTCGAAGTGGAAATTAAAATGTCAAAAATAAACGTATTTTAAACTTAAATTGTGGCTTTTTTTCCAATAAAATAGTAATAGGTAATAAAACAATATTAAAAGATTCGATTCTTAATGAATGTCAAAAATGTCATTTAATTAATAACAACATTGACTCATCTGTTTAAATTTTTATGTAATTTTGTTTCGTTTTAACCCTTTGACTGTCGGTATGCTAAAATGGCCACCTTTACAAACATTTCTTTTAAACTTGCCATTGGTTTTACAGTCATACCAGTGTGTAAAATTGGTTGCCTATATTATATTCTAAGTGTCTAACCAGTTTTGAACCGATTTGATTGAATCACATTGACTGCGGCTGAAAGCGTCTTGGGAGATGAATTGGATGATAATGAATTTCGGCGACCAGATAATGAGGATGTCTTTAATATTGGAAATATGGACATCGTCCATAATCTCAAATGCGAAGAAGGAGAGAAGTACCAAAACAAGGCGCCTTAATATTGAACTCCTCAAAAACCCGCAAACGGTAGAAAGGTTTCAAAACTATATCGAAACTAAATACATAACTAAAGAGAATCTAACAATTAGTGAACAATGGGAAATGTGTAAAAATTACATTAAAGACGCAGCAAAGAACATTCTAGGGCCGCAAAGACCACCACCACGCAATGAGTGGTTCGATGCTGAGTGCGAGGACATTACAAGAAGAAAGAACAATGCATATAAACTGATGCAGCAAAGAAGAAGCCGAGAAAAAGAACAAAAATATAAAGATCTCAGAAGAGAAGAGAAGTATATCCATCGGAGAAAAAAGCGAACTTATGAAAATAGAATATTGGAAGAACTTAAGGCATTAAAAAAGGAAAATCAAACAAGAAAATTCTATAAAAATCTAAATAAAGCAAGAAAAGAATTTAAACCAAGGATCGGACTATGTAAGGATAAGGAGGGGCATATACTCAATATAAAAGAAGAAGTATTGAAAAGGTGGGTGGAACACTATAAAGAACTGCTTACTATCGAAGTAGAAGATCCAAATCAACCACCCCCAGGAGCAAACAACAATACGCCATTGGAGCCTCCATCAATTCAGGAAGTACGGGATGCAATAAAACACCTAAAAAATAATAAATCTCCAGGAAGTGATGGTATACCCGCGGAACTTATTAAATGTGGAGGTGCTACTCTGACTAATCATATATATAAAATCATACTGAGAGCCTGGAATGAGGAACAAATCCCAGAAGAGTGGTGTATTGGGATCGTTTGCCCGCTACACAAAAAGGGCGATGAATTAGAATGTAGAAACTATAGGGGAATAACTCTCCTTAATACAGCATACAAAATATTTTCGAGTATTTTATATGGTCGCCTGAGTGAATATTCAGAGGAGCTTCTTGGCGAATATCAAAGTGGTTTTAGGCCTGGTCGATCAACAACAGACCAGATCTTTGTGCTAAGGCAATTACTGGAAAAAACCAATGAATTCAATATCGACACATACCATCTTTTCGTAGATTTTAAATCGGCCTATGATAGTGTCCTAAGAAATAAATTGTATGAAGCCATGGATGAATTCCACATCCCCGATAAACTGATAAGATTGGTTAAGGCTACAATGCGTAAAGTTGTTTGCAAAGTCGAAATACAGGGCAAACAATCACAGGCATTTGAAACGCATATTGGGCTGCGACAGGGAGATGCGCTGGCGTGTCTCCTTTTCAACATAGCTTTGAAAGAGGCGGTCAGGGATGCCCAAATAGACAGCAGAGGAAACATTTTTAATAAATCATCCCAAATTTTGACATATGCAGATGATGTTGGTCTAGTTGCCCGCACAACACGCAAGCTAGAAGAAATGTATACCACCTTGTCAAACGCCTCAAAAAATATGGGCCTGCAAGTAAATGAAAATAAAACTAAGATAATGGCATCAACACCCAACAATAGAGCCAGAAACATCGGCCACCAATTCACGGTTGATAATTCTACCTTTGAAGTGGTGGACAAATTCACATACTTAGGCTCCCTGATCACCAAGGAGAACGTCATGACGGAAGAAATCAAGCGAAGAATAATCCTAGCAAACAAATGCTATTTTGGACTGAGTAGACATATGAGAAGCAGAAACTTAAGCCAAAAAACAAAAATAACCATATACAAAACCCTTATACAACCAGTGTTGGCATATGGGTCGGAGATATGGACCATTTCCAAGGCAGATGAAAATCTCCTGCTTATATTTGAACGAAGGATCCTGAGAAGAATATTTGGTGGCATCTGTGAAAATGGTGTTTGGAGAAGGAGGTACAACTACGAGATATATCACAGATATAAACATATACTTGGTGGTAAAGACGTAGTATCCTTTATAAAAATAGGAAGACTAAGATGGGCAGGACATCTGGCAAGATCACAGCAGAATAACCCTCCTAGAAGAATCCTTATGTCACAACCTGTGAAAAGTAGAAGTAGGGCTAGACCAAAACTCAGATGGAGGGATGGTGTAGATGAGGATGGTAGACAAATAGGCGCAGCAAACTGGCAACAGTTGGCAATGGATAAAACTGACTGGCGTAATAGACTTGGGAAGGTCGAGGCTCTTTTATAAGGCTGTAGCACCAATGATGATGATGTTTGAAGACCAAATTAACAATCAAGATGAAACAACCAATACTCCAATTAATCAAGAATCGAAATCGGATAGTGAAGACGATGTACCGCTAGCAGTACGGCTAGCAAAGCGAGATAACTCTATATTTTGGACCCAAAATGAAAATTATTTAACATAAACAAATCAATTTATTGAAACTACAGGCCCAAACGCAGATGTATTTTTTAATCGTTTCCTGAGGATCTAATTCAGCTAATTGTATTTTAAACCAATCCATATTACGTTAAAAAGCACGGAGTAGGAATTGGATTTACACCTACCGCAGAAGACGAAGTCAAAACATTTCTTGGAGTAAATTTATTAATGAGTATTAAGAAAATGCCCAGTTACAGACATTATTGGTCGTCACGTGATGAATTACGAGATCCTTTCATCAATTTGGGTATGTCACGTAACAGATTCGCTTGGTTACTAGGCAATTTACATCTGGTTGATAATACAGTGCAGCCAAAAATCTGATCCCGGATTTAACAAACTTTACAAAGTGCGACCTCTACTGGCCAAACTCACGGAAACGTTTTTTGCAGCACTGAATCCACTTTGAGTTTCAAGCGATTGATAGTCTATGATACGATTCAAAGGTCGAAGAAGTATCCGACAGTACATGCCCAATAAACCTATAAAACGTGGCTACAAAATATGGATTAGAGCAGATTCAAGCAGATTCATGTGCGAGTTCCAGATATATACCGGTAAAGTGGGAAATTTCGAAAAAAACTTAAGACAACGAGTCGTACAGGATCTAATAAGGGTCTTAGTAAATAAACACCACTGAGTATTCTTTGACAATTATTTCAACTGTATTGATCTTCAGAGATCTTTATTGTCAGACGGAATTTACGCAAGTGGAGCCGTTCAAAAAAAAAAGAAAGGATTTACCAGAGTTTAAAACTGACAAACAAATGAATCGTGGAGATTCATATTACCGTATTTTAACAGATAGACTATCTGCGTTGAAGTGGATGGATCGCAGAAGTGTCATTCTTTTAGCAAATCGCCAAAATCCAGCAACAAACGAAGTTGTAAAGAGAGGACAAAAAGACGCTAATCTGAATGAGGTTGCATGTCCACAAATGGTAGTGCTCTACAACTCACATGTGGGATATGTTGACAAATCTGACATGCTGAAAAGTCTTTATGAGGTGAATCGTAAATCACATAAGTGGTGACATAAAATATTTTTTTATTTTGTGGATGCTTGCATCGTAAACGCATTCATTCTATTTCAACTTAGAAGCCAATCCAAAAGTACGTCTTTGAAAGAATTCCGGCTTTCTATGATTAGAGGCCTTATTGGAGCTCTAGAACAATTAAAAAGGGGAAGACCATTAGCAGAAACCGGTGAGTAAATTTAAAATGCATATTGCCTTGGAACTGCGCCATTCAAAGTCTACTGATCTGCCTCAAAAAACTACTTCTTTGAGATGTACCAACAGCAGTACGACAGCAAATGTTAGCAGAACACAGTCGAAATGTTCATCTTGCAATGTCGAACTTTGTCTTAAACATGACAAAAATTGTGTAGCAACGTTTCATGCAAAACAATAGGAAGGAAGAAGTGCTACCTGGTTTTTATTTCTCATTAAATTTTTTGTTGCGGTATGTTCCTGCTGTTATCTTGAGAACACCACATCCTGCAGGATATACTTCAGGATCAGCATTGTTTATTTTGACTGAATTTGTTTTAAAAATATACTAAAATAAATAAACTTCACAAAAATCATGTTTTTTTTTTTAATTAAAAAAATCGGGCCTTAAAGGGTTAAAATAATTTCATATAAATATAATTATTATTTTTAAACATATTATTTAGGTCGTATAAATGTACTTAATTTATTATTTGGTCGGAATTTGATAGGTATATCAGAAGTAAACAACATAGGCTTTGTTAGTAAGTTAAGAGGTGGCGTTAGTAGCACACATATTAATTTATTGACACACACATAGCTAAGAGAGAGCAAAAATGGCGTCTCTTGTCTATAAAAAGCAAACTTAGAGAGGTATGTTGTTTACGCGAGTCAACAATCGAGAGAGAGAGAGAGAGAGAGAGAGAGAGCTATTTTTGGTTGTTATTTCAAAACTGTATGTATGTAAAGGGGTGGGGTTAAAATTAGGTAGGAATTTATTACTTAGGGTTGGATTAAGGTAATGATTTTTATCATGTAAAAAATTTTTGCATGTAAAATTGAACATCCCTGATCAAACCAAACTACTTTTATTTTAGTAAATAGACATGAAATATTTTGGAGTTACGCTCCTGCCTACCGTAATACAAACTTCCCGCCCGATTTTTTTGGGTCAAGCGACCTTACGATCGTCTTGACCCTTCCTTGCTCGTTTACAACACTATCATTATCATTATTTTCTATTTTTGTTTCAGGACCATGGACGGAAAGTTGATAAGTTGTCAAAAAACCGCAAGATTCTTCAGGGATAATCTGATCGACGTGGGACTAAATGTCTGCTTCGCTGTCGTTATTTTTATTATGATCGTGAGTCACATTCTGCAAAATACCAACTTGGATATTAGGAAATACAAAATGTATTACTGTGTGCTGACGTAACGGGACTACGGGATTTTTAATCCTTTCGACGTTTGTGTTATAAAGACTGGATCTATTATTTATTATTATTTTTAATTTATTTTTATTTTGTAAATAAACTTAACGCTGACTTATGATTGATTTTCTTATTTTCCTTTATTATAAAATGAGTATCACTTAAGGGGGGGGGGAGAGATAACTATGTTGTATCGAAATAATCGTTCATCAAGACTTAACCGAGACAACGTTGCTCAAATCAGGGGCTTCATTGTAATGATATAGATGACAGAGAAGTGCAGATCAAAGACAGATAGATAAACAATAGATAATAATTATATAACATTTTGAAAAAATAAAGACAAGAAATACTGAATCAGCTAAACTGCAAAGCAAAATTTGCGCCAATTTAACCTGAAACTCATGAATGGACTCAAAATAAACTAAAAACTATATTTACATTTATCTCAAAGACATTAGAAAACATATCAAAGAATTATTAACAAAAATTAACATATTTACTCACAAGCTGAAAGAAAATTCTGTATTAAATAAAATATATCATCCCTAAACTAGTATGATTTACATAAAATCATACGTCACAATAAAAAATTATATTTATTAAAACTTTCAAATTTAAACAAACACGAATTTATTAAATACCTAAAATACTTAATTTATATGTGACCATATTTTTATCAAATATTATATTTCCCACAAATTTAAATGGCAGACGGAAATAAGAAAATGGTTCTCAGTCCAGAGCACTCCTTAAATGGGGAGAGGGTGTGAAGAATCCTCCCGTCAACTACTATTGAGGTCCAAGGAGGTGGACACAGAATCCAAATATATTAGAGGATAGTACGCATTGCCACCTGAAACGTACATAGCTTATTCATGTCTGGGAAACTTGCAAACACTGAAGCCGAGATGATAAGAATAAAAATAGACATCTTAGGGATGAGTGAAGTAAGATGGCCTGGTTAACGAAAACAAAAAACAAAAGATTGATATATCTATAGGTCAGGAGGAACCGACCCAGAATACATGGAACGGCTATATTAGTATCAGATAATATTGCGCAGTCAGTCATAGACTTCGTTTCTCTAAATAATAGAGTGGTAATGATGAAATTAAGAACAACCCATAGAAACCTAAATATTATTCAGATCTATTCTCCAACAAGTGACAAGTAAATCAGAGGAAGAAATTGAAAACTCTTACAACAATATAGATAAAATAATGCGACTGACAAAAAAAGCGTGATAACGATGATTAAGTGTTACTTTAACGCCAAAATTGGTATTGCCGAAGGAGACCACATAGGAGCATACGGTCTCGGTACCAGAAACAATAGGGGAGAAAGACTGGTACAATTCTGCGTAGAGAACAACCTGTCAGTAGACAACACCTTCTTCAGAGAACATCCCAGAAGGCTATACACTTGGAAATCACCTGCAGACAGAAAAGATAAAATTGTTTGAATTCAAATTGACCTTATTTTGCTCGATAACAACTTCAAGAAGTATATTATAATCTACTAAAACATATTCTGGAGATGACATTCATAGCGATTACAATACAGTTATAGTGAATTTTAGACTAAAAAGGTTTCTTAAAGGTAAAAGGGAAAAAGTGACATTTCACAACTAAAGAACCCTGAAAACAAAAATGAAATAAGTATCAAGGTTAAGAAAGAAATTGAAATGCTAAAGAACTTGATACAGATAGACGTTAAAGTAACATGGACTGCTTTAAAAATGAAAATAACAAAGATACAAAAAGACAACATCGGGTTTACGAAAATCAACAGAAAACACGAATGGATAACACAAGAGATCATGGACCTCATATGGACGTAAAACGAAAATATAAAACAAACCAAATAAAATGCAAACGAGTCAATAAAATCATTAGAAAAAAGTGCAGAGAAGCTAAAGAAAACTGGATGTCAACCAAATGCCTAGAAATTTAACAACTTCAGGAAAGATACACCACCTTTAATGTCCATAAAAAAGGGAAAGAAATGACAGGTAGACACAGAAAGAGACCAGAAATAATGATAGCGAGATAATTATAGGTACAGAAGACAAACTGGAGAGACGGAAAGAATACATTCAGACACTTTTTGACGATGATAGACCTTGTTCTCCACCATCCACGGATGATCGAATAAATGAAAAAGGTCCAAAATTAACAAAAGAAGAAGTGCTTAATGCAGTAAAAGCTCAGAAGACCGGAAAAGTCACCGGTCCAGACAATATCAATGTCGAAATACTTAAAAAAATTGCAGACAACGAAAATAAAAGCCTCCACTTATTAACAGCACTATTCAATAAGATATATTAAACAGGTAAAATACCACCAGACTGGCTAAAATCAACATTCGTAACCTAACAAATTTACAATAGGTAAGTGTGAGTTTCAGATGAGTGACAATCAATTCCGATTTTGAGACGATTGGGAACACGAGAAGTTCTTTTTACAGAGACCAGAATATGGATGTATATGCATGTTTTATTAATTATCGAAAAGCATTTGACTGCGTTAACTATCAAAAGGTGATCGAAATTCTGAGAACAACTGCAATTGACGAACAAGACTTGCGAATTATATCAGATATATATTGGCACCAAACGGCAACAATTGAAAAGAGCACACAACATCTGAAGATATACGAATACGACGAGGAGTGTGACAAGGTTGCGTCTTATAACCGCTATTATTTATTTTGTATTTGAAATCTATATTCAGAAAAGCATCAGACGAGGTTCAAGGTGAAACAAAGATTAACTACAAAATATAATAAATACGGTAGTTTGTTATAACGAAATGTTCGATTTACGTCTAAATATTTTCAAAACTGAAATTCTAGAATTTTCTCAGATACCAATAAACGTACATGTGTATGCCAAGGGTCAAATAATAGAACAGGTAACTTCCATAAAATATTTAGGAGCAAATATCAACAGCCAGTGTAACTAAACACTTTTGACAATATCAGACCTTAATCTGGAGCTCAGAGTTCGAATGATCAGATGTCACGTTTTCTGTGTTTTCCTGTATGGCTGTGAAAGTTGGAAAGTGAACTCCGTGGAAAAGATTTCTTTTCTGCAGCAGTTTCCAAAGCTACAATTTCCATTTGGATATTTTCATCAATGATCTAAAAAAAATTGTTTTAGTAACAAAGAATAATGCTCTTGCTTTTCATAATAATTGAAGATATAATTGTCCTGGTTCTTAGTTAAAAAGACCTGTACATGGAAGAGCAAGGTCAACAAACGCCATGGAAGATCGGTTTCTTAGACCTAAGGTTACCATTTCCTTCGGACTACGTTTACAAGAGCAAGTAGAGGAACATCTATCTTCGTGTCTAATGATTTATTTTCTATACAATATATCCTATCTACCAATTTGGAGGCCACAGCAATAACTGTCTGGTGTCCCGACCAAATAATTATATGCAGTACATATATTCCACCTAATTACAACTTAACAGAAACCAAGTTAGAAAACCTCATAATACTATCCCGACATGGTAAGTATTTGATCGTGCATTTTTTTTCCTGGTTTTTCCCTCATAATTTACTATGGAATCACTAACAGGAGAATTTTACTGTCATCATGGCATGTATTTGTCTTTTTAAAGACGAATTACATGTTATGATCTTTTCTGACGGATATTCTCAAGTTAAAGTTGATTTCATGTAATCGAATGAACTATCTTATAAGTAAAGTCGTCCCAGGAACGCAACTCAACAATATTGGCAATATCATTTTAAAGTCGTCTACTTTAAAATGTATAATGTATGTCTGAATTGTCAATATAGATGAGTCAGATAAAATTAAATTATTAGAAGAATTTTTCACTAAGTAACAAAAAACAAAATTTGTTTAATTTACTAATGTTTGTATTTTGAGAACGATTTCCGAAGTGGAAATTGAAACGTCAATAAACGTATTTTAACCTTTAATTGTTGCTTATTCCCATTTAAATAGCAATTGATTCCCATAAAGTATGCGTCATATGCGATGAATTTGAACACAAGATACTTTAATATTGCTGTATTAAGTGCGGGAGTATCGGCACATGCAGCTTGTTGGGAGTCAGCTTAAGGGTTTCAATGCGATAGGTGCAAAGAAATGTATTAAGAAATCAGAAGTATAAAAGCGAAGTTTATTAAAAATGTATTCGATTATTTTTATTTTTTCTTACTTTTCCAGTTCAAATGACATGCACAATATTGCCCACTAGCTAAAGTATTTGTTCAATACTTTAGTAATATAGGTATACACTGATCGGCAAAAAAGTGGCCACCCTATAAATTTCCGAAAATAAAAATTCATTGGAAATTTTATGAATTGTTTCATATTGTATACACATTATCCTTCATTTTTAAAACAAAAATGGCCATTACTGCTTGATTCCTTAGCATAATTTATTTAATTTGAAGGCTACACAAGAAAACAGTGTAACATCGAAACGCATCACAAACAATAAAAATTGCGAGTAAACTTGAACATAACTGTCTAATATCAGGTATTATGCCCTAAAACATTAATAACCGTTGGCATACGACTTGGAAGGGAACGTAACAAATGTTGAATAAAAACTTTCATATTCAGGAATACGTTCATATTCTTTACGAAGCATGTCTTGAAGTTCTGCAAGACTTTCTAGCTGGCCTGGTTGACTTCTAACTCTACGATGAATTTCATCCCAAAGATGTTCGATGATATTTAGATCAGGACTGCAAGCTGGCTATTCTAGAGTATTAATTCCTACTGCCCCCAAGTAATTTTTCATGATTCTTGCAGTATGCGGCCGAGTCTTATCATGCATAAAGTCGAAATTGTTTCCAATAAAAGGATCAGATGGAACTTCCACATCCTCTATGTAACGGTGAGCATTCAGGGGGCAATTGATGAAAATAAGTTCAGTTTGAGCTTCAAATTCGATTCCAGCCCAAACAATGACATGACCACCACCAAACTTTCTTCTCTGAGACATACTGCGTCTGCAAACCCTCTTTGGGCCATCGCCAGACTTCCAATAGAACCGCGATTCACCAGTAAAGAGAATTCGGCTCTAATCCTGTATATCCCAGTGTTGATGTTGTTGAGCAAAAATTAATCGATTTCTTCAGTGTCTGGGTTATAATTCGGGAACAATAGCCAGCCTTCTTGCCATTAGTCATCTTTCCTTGAGGCGTCTTCTAACCGTTCTTTCATTTATATTCACATTTCGAACCTCCTGCAGACGGTTTCTTGCAGCAATTGCAGTAAAATGGCGATTCCTTAAAAGTTCCATTACAATAAAACGATCATTTCTTTGCGAGGTACCTCTTCTATGAGCGGAACCAGGTCGACGTGAATATGTACCAGTCTCTATAAATCTATATACCTATACTTAACTAAGCCTAAACTTGGCTTCTTCCGTCTTATAGTAATGCAATAATTCGAGCAAAATCTACTGTAGATAACACTATATCTTATTATTCACTTAGTCGAAATACACGTAAGCTAGATTACTGTTCAATTAAATGCAACTTACGGCCAGTTTCACAATCAGTGGTTAACCCTAGGAGTTAAGTAACCTTTACCCCTAGTTTAACTGACAGATGCCGTTTCACATTCACAGATTCGGTTATGGTCACTTAACCTTAGGTTTTGTTCTATTTTTCTTATGTTGGTAGGAAATTATGGGCAATAATCAGATTTTTATGGAATATTGTCAGTAAATATTATGAACATTAACCAGTATAGATGAGTTATGATACATTTGTCACGTTAGATCGAAAACAATCTACAAATATTATTCTCATTTTCAAGTTCTGTCCCAGTGTCGTAGTTTGTTCTAAGTAGTGGTTGTTTGTTCTTCCAAGTTAAAATTAAAATTATAAAATGGAACCCACAAAAATGTTCAAGAGATCTATCTTCAATGATGTATTTTCAATTTGCTCCAAAATATTTTCAACTGTGTTCTTTAAGAATCTAAACCTACAGAAAATATCTTCATAGTCTAGTTTTTGAAAATGATTTATTCTGTGCCTAATGATTCTTCGTCTGCTAGCTTCCTAGTCACTGCTAAAAGCATTTACATCATATAAATCCATATCTGATTAATTAATAATTTATGTGTCTGTCTACACTCTGTCAATGTCAACAAAACTAAATTCGAAATTAGGTTAGGATATCCTGGTCAAGCTCTCAACCACCGCTTTTACTTTGGGTTAAAAAGTTTGTAGGTTAACCACAACCCGAGCTGTTGACCTTATATTGTGAAACCTATATTTCAGGGTAACCGCTGGTTATCTCTTAAACGCAACGCAAGGGAACTTTACTTTGTGAAACCGGCCGTTAGAAGATAAACAGCAACTACAGAAAACAACACCGTAAACGTCAAAAAAAGCATATTTAATCGCAATAAATATTTAAATTGAGACGCAATATAAAACAGTGCATAAAACAATGAATTTTTATTTTCGGAAATTTATAGGGTTGCCACTTTTTTGCAGACCAGTGTATTTTATTTTATTTAATTCTTATAACATTTTAAGCCAAACATATTTGTGCAGCGTTTATCAATTTGTTAGCAACTGTTTATTTTGTAAAATGAAAATATCTTGGATGTTTCTGCTTAACTGCGCAATATTACCCCTCCTTCCTCTATCTATTTATTAATTTAACTATACTATAATTCTACTATTTGGAAGAGTGATTTCATCGTTTGGAGGCAGTGGGGAAAGACGTATGAAAATCCAGTGGCGTACACTCACTTTTTTTTCAACCTTAATTATATTATATTTTTAAAATATTATTTGTTCGAAATAGGCCACGATATAAATTTATTTACAGGTTTTTACTGACGTTTCGATCTCTATTCCAAAGACCGTTTTCAAAGATATACACGATAGTTACATTTATTTTATTTGTTTATTATTATATATTTTTATAATCTTATATTGTTTATTTTCTTTTTTTTTTCTAACTTTAAAAACGGTCTCTGGAATAGAGATCGAAACGTCAGTAAATTAACCATGTAAATAGATATATTGTGGCTTATTTTCCAAATTCTCCTAAAAATACAGAATGCCATAAGCAAAAAGCTATAATTGATGGATTCGACCGTTACTTGATGGAAATTTATTTTATGTAACAATAAAACACTAAAAACTTTGTTTTCAAAACTTCCACAAAATTTATTATAAAATCTTATCACTACAAGTGTTTCGGCAGAGTGCCTTTTTCAAGTGATCTATTTTTGGTATGCATTTACACTTTATAGTCTTTAACAAAACCACTTTATATTCTTTAACCAACTTGAGACAAACATTTCTCCCCTCCTCAACCTATTTGGTTAGACTATAATGTGTAAATGCATACCAAAAATAGATCACTTGAGAAAGGTACTCTGGCGAAATAGCTGTAGTGATAAGATTTTACAATAAATTTTGTGGAAGTTTCGGAAACAAAGTTTTCAGTGTTTTATTTTTACAGAAAGCTATAAAAAAACAAATAAATTTGCAGAAAGCTTATTGATGCTACCCGGCTGTCGCGGAAGTTACGCTAAAACGTCTATTGACGTGACCTGACCAGGTTCTAATTGTGTTAAAATTCTCTTAAACCAGCGCTCAAATACTTCAGAAGTCAGTTTAATATCAGATGTCGCTATTGCGTCCGTTTCGAAGCCATTGTATTGTTGCTTCTTAAAGATAGGAAAGATTTATTTTTCACATTGAGAACGCCTATGAATATCTGTTCTGATGAGCTTTATTAAAGCGAAATACGTATAAACAAATACATAGACGCTTTGTAAGTGAAATGAAATCTTGACTGTCTTTTTCATTTTATTCGGATCTACTCTGTATGACTACAAGAAACCAATTCGCTAATGATTTCTGCTTAGTTGAGGAGAGATGTCATAGAATGCAAATTTTAGATTCCCCATGTCTCTATTAACATCTTTATCAACGTCTGCTATGCATTGCAATTTTTAGAAGGCTCAGATTAAGGCAGATATCTGAATTGTGTTTCGAAACTATTTTACGGATTTAATATCAGATGTCGCTATTGCGTCCGTTTCGAAGCCATTTTATTGTTGCTTCTTAAAGACAGGAAAGATTTATTTTTCACGTTGAGAACGCCTATGAATAGCTGTTCTAATGAGCTTTATTAAAGCGAAATACGTATAAACAGATACATAGACGCTTTGTACGTGAAATGAAATCTTGACTGTCTTTTTCATTTTATTCGGATCTACTCTGTATGAGTACAAGAAACCAATTCGCTAATGATTTCTGCTTAGTTGAGGAGACATTCGTGGAATGCAAATTTTAGATTCCCCATGTCTCTATTAACATCTTTATCAACGTCTGCTAGGGCTTGCAATTTTTAGAAGGCTCAGATTAAGGCAGATATCTGAATTGTGTTTCGAAACTATTTTACGGATTTAATATCAGATGTCGCTATTGCGTCCGTTTCGAAGCCATTTTATTGTTGCTTCTTAAAGACAGGAAAGATTTATTTTTCACGTTGAGAACGCCTATGAATAGCTGTTCTAATGAGCTTTATTAAAGCGAAATACGTATAAACAGATACATAGACGCTTTGTACGTGAAATGAAATCTTGACTGTCTTTTTCATTTTACTTCAGAAGTTATTTCTTCATGATAATCTTCTGTTTTTCTTGACTCATATTAAAGCAAACCATCATCAAGGAACCCTGTATCACTTCCTATATGGATAATGATTAAACGTCGTCCCTTTCATGATGGAGCTTTTAATCCTGTAAAGCAGCCTTCTATAAATGCTTTGCGTTTACCTTTGACATTTAAATCTTGACAACCTTTTCCAACTGTATGACCTGCGTTAATCCAGGTTTCATCCAAATAATATGTTTTCCGTTTAATGCTACGAAGTGTGCGTATTTCTTTAAAATATTTTTGTTTCCACACAAAAATTTCTTTTTTTTTTTTTAATAACACACTTTTTCTGTTTTTACATAGTTCTGCATAGTTCTGATTAATACTCTACGAGATATCTTGGGTAAAAAGTAATTGTTTTCGAGCCCTTGAGAATTTTTTTTGATGTTGGAATTTTACTCCGAAAATAAAATGTCTTCTCTCGTCATCCAAAACAATCAATGTTTTTTCTACCTCTAGTTTTACGTTTTACTTGTTTTTTATTTTCCGATGTATTTTTAGGCCCATGATAAATACAGCTAATGGATACTTTTGTTAAACTGCTACAAATATCGACCGCTTGGCTAATATTTAATGCCATTTTTCTGCATCATGCAATTCAATTCCTTCATATCGTATCACTACCTTCTCTTCTGACGTTAACATTTTGCTGTCTTCTCTTGGAACAACTCAGTTGTTCGGCCATTATATTTTAATAATCACAGAATATAATTAAAAATTTACTATAAAACGACAAACTCCAATAACACTAATAATCACCATAAACTTCAATCGCAAAAAATTTAATCACAAAAGGTAACAGAAGCACTCCCGCCAGCACCGCCTATGTAAATGAACGTTTCTTGCTTCGACAGGTGCAGTGGTATTACCGCTACGATGCTTTACAAATTCCCAAGTTACCAAGTTTTTGAAACGGAATGGGAATAAAATGTAACAAATCAATTTTTATTTTATAAACTTAAATATGTAACAAAACTGAACATTTAAATAAAATTTATTTCAATACAATTTTGTGCTTAATTTTTACTTGTGAACAAGAATTGGATACACTGTACCTCATTTTGTGGTTACGTCTGCTATAGAGAAGCACAAATAAATGTACTAATTATACATCCTATGATTTCTGATGAAAAAACGCAAATTAAACGGGTAGTTTTCGGGGGCCGCTGAGTACATTTAAATTTAAGGACATTCGGCGTTTAAACAATGAAATCACTCTTCCAAATAGTGGAATTTTACTATACAAATAAATAAATTTTTGTGTATTCTGACCGGAATACATACCAAGAAATATACGTTTAAACACGTAGCTAAAACGAGATATTCCATGTACAAAAATTGTGTAGATTTTTGCATATCATTTGATCCGGTAAACCGAGCACTGAAATTATGGCATTTTCTGAGATAAAGAAATATTCCAGAACCAACTAAGTCCTCCCTTAGAAGTTTATTAATTCCTTAGAAGTCAGAAATATTTTATAGGAAACCTGAACAGATTATAAAATAAACTCCTATAAAAGTTTTATTTTTATGGCGAACTCCATAAAATATAGTTTATAGCATAGATATAATATATCATAGTATCCTTTCTCATAAACACGATCCGGAAATGCACAGCTAAACAAAAACGACATTTTAATGTAAAATATTCGTGCTCAGTTTTCAAATCGTACCAACTGATAAATAAATAATTATTACAAGTTTATTATCATGTATTAATGATCGGTAAACATGTTGTTTCAGGGACGCAATCGGTTTGTTTAGGTATATATGTTAATTGTATGATGTTAGTGGGTGTATATCCATAATTAATGCGTTAATCTATTTGCAAAGGGTTTGTAAAATCAAATTAAACTTGAAAACATGATTTGATAGCCAAACTTCTGTCGTGGGTAGTATTTACAAGCAAAACTTCCATATCAAATTTAACAGGTTAGGCTACACGCCGTACATGGATTTTTAATGAAACCATCAATGTCAAAAGGCAAATTTTCCGTAGAGAATCATCAAACAACAAACACATGACACGGACAAAGAAGGTACACAATGAGGGTTTGGTAAAGGAAAAATTGTAAAGATGCAAAATGGAACAGATTTAGGAGATGAGCCTAAATTAAATATAGACCAATTAAGTAAAAATTATTTTTTCGTCAAAATTTTATACACGGGTTTGATAGCTGAAATGTATATTATGGATAATACAAAAAGACTCTCATCTAGGGATTCGTCAATTTTTTAGTGGAACTATTAGTGGAACTTTAAATAAACAATCAAAACGTCAAACTCATTATTTTGCTCATAACTTAAAAGTTTTTATATTAAGAGATTCGAAGTTTATAGACAACTTTTTAGAAAAATAAAGATACACAAAATGAGAAATGCTAAATTAAGATCTGATGATAAACAAAAAAATTATAGCAAAATGAACAACAAAATCGTTGTTTATGAATATTTTCTCTGTAAACTTTTTAATTATTTATTAAAATTGTTTAAATGTACCTGAACTTGAAGGTCTTATCGTGTTTGAATTGTGTGCAAAAGATCAAGACCAGATCGGTTAAATAGTTTTTGCGAAATTTAATTTTTTTATAAGATATTTTGAAAAATGGGCTAATTTCTAAAGCTGATTCAGATAATTTGTCTGAATGGATCTAATCCGGGGCTTTTTTCTTCTTTAAGACGTGTACTAATAACCTATGGAGAGAAAAGTTTTAAAAAATACATTTATGTACACAAAATGATTTAATAATAAGCTTATAACTATTTACAATACCTTTGTACAATTTATTTATTATTAAATGGCAACAAAATATTCGGAAAGATTGTTAAAAAACACCACTTTTAAGAAACAAAAAAGTCCTGCAGCCTTTAGGAGCCAAGATAGTCCTTGTTTTTTTTTTAATCACAAAGTCGGTAATATATTGGGGATACGTCATTTATGTTTTCTAAATAAAATACATATAAAATCAGAATTTGGTGTTTATTGAGAGTAAACTAAATGAGGGGCCAAATACTTACCATGTCGGGATAGTATTTTGAGGTTTTTTTCTCATGATTTACTATGGAATCACTAACTGGAGAATTTTACTATCGTCGTGGCATATGGTTGTCTTTTTAAAGACGAATCACATTCTATGATTTTTTCTGACAGATATTCTCAAGTTAACGTTGATTGATGTAATCGAATGAACTATCTTACAATAAAGTCGTCCCAGGGATGCAAATCAGTCATATTAGCAATATCATTTTAAAGTCGTCTACTTTAAAATGTATAATAAAGTACGTCCACTCTATCTTTTCCCGTGCTTCATGATTCATTTTCAAACAAGTTAAATTAAAATATTAAACGAAACGTACGTCTATGTGTAGATAATTATCATTGATACCTACTACTGTCACTGTAATAATTACGAAATGTCTATTATCCCGGTGGATGTATTTTATATAGTTAAATTTAGTAAATCTATTATTTATTATAATTTTTGTGTATTTCGATTAGTATTCGTCGGAAATCGGATTAATAAAAATATAATTAAAAGAAGATTAAAAAGTAATCTTAATATTATTTGTATAATCTGCCAAAATAATTAATTTTGTATCAATTTTATTCTATTCTCACCTAGCAGCTTTAAAAAAAGTCACAACCACAAAGTTACTATTCTTACGAAGATTTAATATTATCTAATGTTGAGAAATACAAAACTAGCAAGTGAAGTACATAAAAAGCAATTAATATTTTTAATATATCGCACCTTTAGGTAAACAGTGACACAATCTTGCTAATACTCGTCTTTGTCTGCGGACCCAAAAGTTAGAATTGCAACTCTTCCTTTTGTCACTCATGTGACTTTGACCCATTTATGGATTTAATTGAAGGACAAATTATCATATGTCACTCAATCTTGTACTGAAAGACATTGGGTTTAAATGGCTAAAAGATGATCCAAGGCGAGGACTGATGGAAAAAGCTCATATTGCTGTAAAGAGAGCAGAATCTTTGAGATTATATAAAAAATATAAACATGAAGAACTGTACAAGTTTTGTTTTTATAGATGAAACTTGATCTATAGATCTATGTCGCTTATGGCAAGATGAGAATAAAATATGTGTAAAATCTATTAAAACTGATGGAAAACCGTAATATATTTATATTCACCATAATATTTAACCGTAATCATATTGAAAACATGAATATGTTGAAATATTTTTTTTGTAGATATATTATTCTTACATACACATACTATATTTTCCTCTAAATCTGCTATAATGCACTTCCATGAAGAAATGAATCAAGCAAATTTTTTATCGTGGTTTGAAAATCAACTATTAAAAAATTTGTCTGGATCATTCCTAATAATTATAATAGATAAGGATCCATACCACAGCATATTCTTACAACAGGACTGAAATAAAAGATTGGATAACTATATAACAATAGACTGACAACCGAGTGCCAACCGAAATAGAAACTTATGTTTTTTAATTCTCGTCACTGACTGAATCTGAGCTATTACCAGGATTTATTATAATTGGTTGAATGCCAACATTCACCATACTCTTGTCTCAGATATATCATTTTTTGATAATTTCATTAGTATGTCTGACACATTTCTCCCAAATATCTGCAATACATTGTTCCAGTGCCTTATTCCACATATTTAAAACAGCAGTATCAGAATGCCCATGCCCATCTATACCAATATACTTATTGTAATACGACTTGCAATTTGCCCAAATTAATTTAATTGCGTTAAAATCACAGTGATAAGGATGCAGTCCCAACACCTCATGACCATATTCTCGGAGCAACTCGTCAATTACATATATATTTTCTTTTCTGTTATCTTTGGCTATTAGTAGCAATTCAGCTTTAGAAAAATGCGGGTCATATTTAGTATTATTTGTTATCAACCAATTAATAATTTTATCTTTTTTTGAAGCAGTTGAAGGTTGTTTATTTAAAAGAACACTGTGTTAAGAAGCATTAATTGTATTCTTATCCACTTAGTAAAAAATCGTTATTCATTTCTCCATAATAATCAGCTACGTTAGATTTTAAACAAAACAATAAATTTGCTCCCGAAACAAATCCTTTGCGTGAACCAGCGTGAACAATTACAAAACGTTTACCATCATAACCTCCTGATTTTCGGACACCTCTTGCACTATTGTCTTGCCAAGAATTTGTTTTATTCCCTTTGGAGTAAATCCAAGTTTCATCTAAAAGAACAAGTTCTGTTGTAAATACATTTTCAAGATTTTGCATATATTTACGAAGGAATCTGGCTCTTGGAGCAGGAATACTAGTTTGCTTAATTAATGCTCGTCGATTGGAATCCTTTTTTAACTTAAATCCGATCTCTTTTAACAATGTACTAAGCGATAAATTTCCAATATCCACTACTTCTTTATCCCTTAATTGGCAGGTCAAACTGCTTCGCAGAGTAACATGCTTCTCTGAAACACAAAAAGAATCGTCTTTTATAGTCAAAAATAAGTAGATAGAAAATTTCATGAAAATTGAGGTACCTACCCAGGTTCTTGTTTATCATAAAATTCACACTAAAGAAATCAATACTTACTCTGTTGGTATATATCATACAACGTATTCTGTACAGCAATTTTTAATGCCTCGGGCATATCAGTGGTCTTACTTTGAAGACGACGTCTATTTTTGCCTGGTTTTGAAAGGACGGAATTATTTTCTTTCCTTTTTTTATCGAGTATATTGTCAGCCGTGATATTTTTAAAGCAGCAGCAACTCTCTTAAAAAATAAATATTTAATAGTAACTGATTAACAAACATAAATTTGATATTTTACCTCTTGAACAGATGTAAAGGGCTCCAAAAGTTCTGCATTACTTCTTACTAACTTGAAATATTCATATAAATTCAACACAAGTTACTGCGCATGGGAATTTAGCGTTTTTCCAGGCATATCTTAAAAATAATAATAAGTAATCTCGAAAATATACAAATAAGTTTCCGTTTGATGGAACTATAGCCAGATTCCTGTAGTATAATGACAATTTGTAGAGTAAAAAATATTACTTTTCTCATTAGCTTAAAATAAAAATTAATATTTACCGGAAGTAATCAAATTAAGAGAGCAACAGTTAGTCGTTCTAACAATAATTATTAGGCTTGAAAATATATAATTCAAATGACATACCTAAAGATTACAAGTTAAATAATTTGAAAAACAAAAAAAATAAATTCAAATAAATCAATAAACACGACAAATGAGCTAATGTCACTGTTAATGAAAATTATAAACGTCAAAATTTGCAGTAGGTATCAAAAACATGCCATATTGTTGATCCTTGTTTAACTTGTGATTTCTATGGACAAGCAGCTTAATTTTGCGGTACTAGTTTCTGTGAGCACAAAAGAGACCTAGTATAAAAAGTAATTCGAGAATAATTTCATGCATGGGAAAAGATAGAGTGGACGTACTATTATATGCCTGAATTGTCAATTTAAATGAATCAAATAAAATTAAATTATTAGAAGAATTTTTCACCAAGTAACAAAAAACAAAATTTGTTTAAATTATTAAAGTTTGTATTTTGAGAACGATTTCCGAAGTGGAAATTGAAACGTCACGAAACTTAGTAAAATAGTAATTACTTTAATATGCTACAAGAAAGTAGCTTCAGAACACCATTTAAAAATTTGTACTTTTTCTTCGATTGTATATATGGTTCGACACACTTATTTAATTTCAGCTTATGGCATTATAATGAGAAGCAAACGTGTTTGCATGGCCAATGATGTTCCATGGAGTTATTGCCAAATCGGCAATACCTTAGGCAAAAATCGGTAGATTTCAGTATATCACAGACCCTTTTAAATTTGAAATTAAAAAAATATTTGGAATAATAAATGTATTTAAGTATACATTTAACAGTTCAAATAATATCCAATAAGCACAAACATACAGAATCACAAATATCCCAAATGGAGTTTCAGGAAAAATCGGTAGACGGAACAACGCTTTCGGCTTATCACATTCGATACTCTACGACCGCAAAGAAGAGGCATTAAAATGGAACAAAGGAATTAGTTAAAAATATCATGACCTATATTAAAATTTACACTAGTTAATTCCCATTAAGGGATCTCATTAATTGTATTGAAAATCTTACGTTCCGTTCAAAAATATACAAATCTGTATATTCAAAAAATTTTTAATTTAAAAATAAAAATTGTAGCATTTCTAAATTCTTTGGTATATATTGAAAACCCCTCGTATATGTATTTTCAATCCTGTTTGCATCGCCGAGTCGATAATAAACCATTTTAGAGTTTGTTTATATTTCACAGATGTGTATTTTTTCGGCATTCTTTGATCGTTAAGCCGCTCGATATATGTGTTTCAAATAAACATCCATTTAGATTGCTGAGAAAGTTTTGAGGGAAAGATAATTGCGACACTCTCGCTGAGGCGTAGTCAAGAGCGGTGCGTTAGTCCAAATTCTACGTCGAATTTGTATTATTTTCTCGTTCTTCGTCCCTTTTCATGGAAAATAAGTAGTTTTGTGGCAGTTAGTAGTAGCAGTTCAATGTATAGTTGCAGTCTAAGTGAGATTTTGTAAGATGGCCACATTTTGCCATTGTGTTCAGTTCCACATGTTCCAGTTTTTTAAGGAGAAACGTTTCCAAAGTTTGTGTTCCAGTGACCCAACTTCCAATTTTAATAATTCACAGTATGATATGCAGTTTTTGTTCGTGTGGCAGAGAGTTTAAGCCCAGTTCTACCCCCAGAAATTCCAGTGAAGTCTAGTTTCCACCTCCAGCATTTTTGTGTAAAACCCCAGTGCAACTCAGGTGAATTTTAAAGTAAAGATGGACATTGTTGTTCCTAATAATTGCTTTCATAATTTAAAGAAATTGTAATAATTAGAATTATCTGTGTTAGGGCGCGGCCATATCTGTAATAATTATTATCAGTTTTAAAATTCAATATTGACATCTGACAGCTAGTTTTATTTTTTGACATTAGTTTGTTTTGTTTCTAGAAAAAGGTTAACTACCTAGTATTTTAATCAACACACCATGTGTTCCACACACATGGAATGTCACAAAGTAGACCCTGTGTTTGTACTTTTTTAAATATTTTCATGAAACAACGTTAAAACAAACTAATAAAAGACAACATTTTAGAACTAAATTGAGGCAACATATTGTGTTAAAATATAAACTTACTTTGGTAGAAATATCTTTTAATAATTCTTCTAGGCAAGACAAAGTTTGCGCGCCAAACCAAAATCACCTGTTTTCACAACGATCAAATCAGCTGCGGCACGACGATCAAATCAGCTGTGGCATGACGAGCGAAGAGGCACTGAGAAATTTGGTTATTGTCGCCTAGATAGCGCACATAGTCTACTATTGAAATAAAACATTTTAATTATTCCAGTATTTCTAGTGACTCGGCCAAGTTAATAAGTTTAACTTTAGAGGCCACTGTCACAAAGTAGGCATATGTGTCACAAAGTAGCCTCACTTTACGGTATATGAATAGTCTCATTTTAAAGATTTTTTTATTTGTAATGATTTATTTCTGCCACAGTTTATAGACCAGTATCAATTTTTTGTAAGTTTTGTAGCATCTCCCAATTGTAAACAGAGTTTGTAAACGGATGAGACATGTAAGTTTTCTTTGTTATTTTGGTACAAATTTTTGTAGCTATTTATATCGTAATTATTTTTGTATTATCTGTATTTGTAACTGTTTGTGTTGAGACAACAATGAATGTTTAATTTATTTCTCTAAACCATTTTGTCTATTTATTTTAGAAAGTCTCCTAACCTCCCTTTTGTGTTTTTTAGGAGAGAAGAGCCCTTTTCTTTCATGCAGCAGGAGGTGCCCTCGAAGCAGCGTCCATTTTAAATAGCTAGAGGTCCTTCTTGTTTGTTTTATGTTACCCATTTCTCCAGAAGATTCGTGTAAGTACCCTTTTTTGTGTTTCATTTTTGTACTTACCCCAATCCGACCCCTTGCCATTCAACTTATCCACGACCCCAGCTCTCCAAATAAACCCTGAGTGCCATCCGCATAAGTATCGTTTATTGTGATTGCACTATCTCCACCCCCAATAACGTCTGTCCCAATTTTCAACCCCTTATAACAATATCCTATGTGGTAGGCAAAATATCTTCGTTACAAAATCAACCAGCTTCGGAATTTATATCTAAAGTTGCCTATTCTAGAAAAAATTTATTTATTTCTTAATTCACTGTATATGACATAATCGATACATCTAAGTGCGCAATAATTGCTTTGCTGTGTTCTATGACAAATCACGTTTTTGTACTATTACTACTACTAACATATTATACTTCCCATATTTCCAACCACTATGTAGGTGAGAATCAACAAACCGCTCATTATAAAACTAGGCGGAGCAGAATAAAAACAAACATAATTTACGCTGATAATTTATCAAAATATTGACACATACGGCTTTGGTAAAAACGATTTAAACGTCGTACAAAAAGTTTCTTAATAAACCAACAACCATTACCGTCAGAAACTTTAACAGATCGTCGCCAGACAAAGAAAAAGAGATGAAAAGTTACGTTGAGAATATCAAAAACGATCATAATGTCGAGGTTAAGAATCCAGATATTCGACTGTTAGGTAAACAAATTTTTTTAGAGTGATTGTATTTTTTTGTGTTTTTCTACCAGAAAGTTACTTGTACTTAAAACTTAAATAATTGTAAAAAAAATAAACTTATCTTGTCAATAGTCAATATGTTAATAAGATAAAATAAGCTAGAAAAAAAGTTTAAGATCTTGAGAGGTCATTTTGCTCTCTAAATGTTTTGAACTTTTTATACTTAAAGTAATCGAAGAACCTGTTTTTTAAGGCCGTTTTAACCTTGACATTTTATAATTTTTATGTTTTTCGTCTGTTAGCCTCTATTAAAGTGTTTTAATGACTTAATGTAATTAAGCTAAGTTGTCAAATACCAAATGTTATCTTAGAGAGGTTATGAAACTGTTTTCTTGTAAAATATTAAAGTTAAGTAAAAAGTAACCCATTTACTGAAGTTGTTTCCAACATTCAGTAATAGAGAAAGCACCAGATTGACTAATAGCTTAAAAGGAAAATGTTGATTAAACTTGTACAAACTTACCATAAATCTGTACATTGTAAAAACTGCTTATTTTTATTTAAATATTCCCTTTATTTCTAAACTTGGCCCAGTCCCTCAAAACTAGTCCATTCTCGGCCCTGAACGATTAACAACGAAAGACAAACAACAAGTTTCTCAAAAATAATACAGTCGTCAAGCAACCTTTGTAAGGAAATGTCCCACAAGCAAGAGCTTCCGACCAATCAGTTCATTTCTTAATATACACTATTTTTCTATTACCTAGTTTTGTGGCCAGTATTGTTGGCAGTAAGTGAGTCGCCTAAAAATAATTAGATGCTGTCCCTATTGTAAGTAATAATCAAACTTATATCTACTTATTCAACCTCTAAATTGTTCTAAGTCGCGGTGTTGCCATCTCCTGTCGCGAGTGCATAGAATACTATTTGCCGATCCAACAACGGTTTGAATATCTCATAATCTTTACTGTTCTGATATATAAACAATAAACTTACAACTGATATTTTCTACGGTGCTATAGGTTATTATTCCTTTTAATAAAGATACATTTTGACTAATATTAATTAAAACTTTTACCAATTTAATGTTTACTCCTATCCCTTGTCAAGAGAACAACCTTTCAGGTGCTGGATTCGCTGGTCCTTCGGAGCTAAGGAGTACCTCAGAAGCTTTGTGCGGTAAGAAAAAATGTTCCATCGAAGCAGCAAAGTTCGCTACGGCGAACTCATTCGTACATAGTTTTTTGATGGTCTTTCGAGCCGGATCTGTCACTTTGACAGATCCGGCTCAAAGGACTAAAAGAAATCATTGACAACCTCCCTTGAAGTTTCGATGCGTGGTGTCTGCTGCTGTTTTTTGTCGATAGCCGGTTCCTGTTCCTACACCAGACCTCTGGCCCTCGCCATACCTAGGAGACCGGTTTAGTGTGTTTATTTGAACAACTATTTTTGTGTTATTACATATTGTTATGACTTTCGTATTATTCAGGTTTTAAAAAATAACTCACGTTAGGATGTTAACTTGTTTTTTAATACCATGCAGGTATATTATGATAATTTGGTGTTTTTAAAAGAAGCCTCTTTCCGTTATTACAAGAAATTATATTAAGTTTATTTTTATGTGTCTACTAACTATCTGCGTTTTTTGTTTAAAATACATATTTGTTTCAATACTTTGATAATATAGATTTTGTTACTTTCTTTATAACCGATTGCTTACATTTGCTTACAGGATTTTGTTTATTTCTTGTACAGTTCTATGTGTTTATTTCTATACTAATATATACCTATATAGTTCTGCTTAGGATCAATCATGTCCTTAATCAACTTACAACATACGCGACGCGGTTGCAAGTCTCAGTTAACTCGAATTGAAAATTTCTTGAAAGAACTGAATGGTTCTGAAGAAATCAGCTTACTAAACGGCAAACTTAAAAATATTTCAAGTCATTATGATACCTATCAACAAATTTAGTTAGAAATTGCTTCTTTATCTAACACTGAGGAAGATAATGTTTCCTTGGACAGTCCAACCGAAAATATAGTCACTGACCGTTTTGAAACATGTATTGCAAATCTTGAACTGCCTATCAAAAATTAAAAATATCAAATGTTTTACTTCTAATACTACTTCATCAGACGCTGTCTCTAATGTCGTATTACCTATAATTAATATCAAGCCATTTTCAGGTTTAGCACAGGACTGGCCAAGTTTGATCGATCTTTTTTCAGCATTAGTTCCTAACAACAATAAGTTATAATTGATTCCTTAAGCGTAACTAATCAAAATTTACATATTGCTTTAAATATTCTTAAAAATACATATGATGACAAATATAAATTACTCTATTCTCTGTACCAAACATTGATAGACCAGAAACCCGTTTCGCAAAGCACTCCCGCACAATTGCGCGAATTCCACATATCTACTCGCCAAACTTTTGATTTGATAAAGAATTTAAAGCTAGATCCAACAGTAAATTTTGAGTCTTTAATAATATTTTTAATGAAACAGAAACTTGACTTCAATTCACGACGGGCTTTTGAAAGTTATTAAGAAAACCGGAAGTTATTCCTACACAGAATATTTTTTCAATTTCTTGTAGAAGCGTCATTCCATGTTAGAAAATCTAAATCTCTTTGAACAGAATAATAAATTTAAAACAAATCAAAAATAAAATGATCCTAGTAGAAATAGAGTGTCACTTGCATCTACTGTACATCCTTCAAATAATTTTAATTTAAATCATTCCAGGTTTGGGGTTAACAAACCGAGCTGTATTCACTGTTCTAACTCTTTTTATTTAATTTATAGTTGTTCCAAATTTCTGTCGCTGTCACCTCAAGATAGGTATCAGTTTTTTAAACACCAGAAACTTTGTGTTAACTGTTTAAACAGTAGTTAAAATACGGCAGATTGCAAATCACTGCAAAGGTGTGTTACTTGTGATAAATCTAATCATAGTTATCTTCATTTTGATTCTCAAGTTCGATTCCCGATCCATGTAGTCGACCTAATTTTGTATAAACTGGTGCTTCTAACGCTGATCAGTTACTAGACCCTCCAGAATCTGTGATGTCACAAACTTCATTAGCTGCAACGTCAGTCAAAAATAATATTGTACTGTTACCTACAGCATTGGTGAATGTCCAGGCTTCTAATGGTCGGTCCATAATTGGACGAGCTCTTTTGGATTCATCAAGTCAAATGAGCATTATTAATCGTTCTTTTGCTCAACGATTGAATTTATGTTTCCAAAAACAAAATGTAAATATTTCCCGCTTAGGTAGTAATATTTGTATATAAAGCGGAGAAGTGGTAGACATTACCTTTAAATCGTAAATAGCTCCTTATCTTATATTTAATATATGTTGTACAAACAGAATAACCAATAACTTACCACAATTATCTATCTCTCCTTCTTACTTTAAAATTCCGGCTCACGTGAAAGTTGAGCTTGCCGATCCTTTATTTTTTTAATCCAGCCAAAAAGATATTTTCATTGGCTGTGATTTATATTATTATTTACTTAAGTCTACCGTGATTAATACGGGTCCTAATTTGCCGTCTTTTATAGACACTCATCTCGGATACGTCATAGCAGGTCCTGTACCTCGGAAAAATGTTAATACTTATAATGCCTACAGTTTGGCTTCTACCTTTTTCGTACCAAACTTATATATCTTACTCGAACCTGCAAAACACTTCAAAGAAAATCACTCTCCACCTTTCGCTCTAAACTTTGATCAACTTTACATGCTCCTAATGAATAACTGGATCAACAGATCCTATAAGCACGATTCAAGAATATACCACAGGCCTACCAGCCTTGTCCGTTATGCTCAGTCAAGTTTACTCTCATTTAAAAGAAAGATTTATAAAATACAAATTCACGTCCTTAAGGAAAAAATCTATAATTATTTTGGTAATGAGGCATCGAACTGGGAAAGTGACACATCTCAATTAAACCAACATTAAAATATAGTCTCTAATTCAATGAAATATTGATGGATTTTTCGGTCGCCTTGCTATGCTCCAACATCCAAGTGGTAAGCAATCTCCTGATGTAAAATATTAAAAACATCCCTTGTTGTCTAGTCCGTTCTGACTCTCTCAGCGCAGTCAAAGATATGCAAAATATATACCCTAAACACCCCATTGAGAAAAGGATCAAGGCCGAACTAATGGAAGCTCAAGAAAATTTCAGAAGAATCCACTTCCTGTGGATACCATCCCATATAGCTATAGCAGGGAATGAACAAGCAGATACTAGTACGCGTAACGCTATCACCAATGACGTATTAGTGTACGTTCACACAGACTGCTATGGCGCGATCAGCGATGCGATGCTTCGCTATACGATCATATCAAACACTTGTATTTTAAGTGCCTTGTTCAAATAGAACGCGATTTAGTGCGATGCGATGCGATGCTAATAGCGGCTAGTATGCGCTTCGGTTTGGTTTTCAAGAATGTTTGATTCCATCGCCAGCAGTCGCACGTCTAGCGAGCGATATGGACTAGGAAAAATTAATAAATTATGGGTTGAGGTTGCAGTGAAAGTTAGAAGTGACAAGTAAATATTAATTAATGTTTATTAATAATTAGGTTACTACATTTTCTCTTGCTTATTTGAGGTGTTTGTAATTGGAAAAACATTCTGTCCGAAAATAAAAACTTCACCAAAAAGATTAGTTTAGTATGGGTTATCAAAACTGTGTTTAAACAGAACTCTGAATAATATATGAAAATGTTAACGAATATTGTTTATAAATAATAATTATTTTTCCACTATCAAAATACCCAAATAATCAAGACAATAAAAGTTAAATGCTGCTGATGCTATTAATAAACAATTCCTATAAATACACACTTGTTCATATTATAAAAGTTTAATTTTCTTAAAAGATTTAATGGCATGTCGCAACATGACTGGTAATCTACCATCAACTGAAGTAAATGATATGATGTCTGAGAATATTCACAGCGATTCACTTAATGGTGAGTATGACCTGTTATCACAAGATAATGGGATTCTAACTGAAGAATATTCTGGGTAATACGGAAACTTCTAACGACAATACTTCATTAGGTAACGAAGAACTCCATCCTAATACGTCATCCCAGATGATTTGGATATCGAGCGATTCATACCTTTGGAAGAAAAAAAATTAGAGTTACTAGACTCTGCAACTAACTCAAAACATAATAATGATGAAGATTATAATTTTTTAATGAGTTTCTAGCCACCTTTAAAAATAATGCGTAAGGACACTAAAATGTGCTTCCCTTGGAAGATGCAAGAGCTTCTGTATAATTGTACTGTTCACAACCAACAACAACAACACGAACAATCCCATATGAGTACAGTTGCAGGGATTTCTTTTGGTTCACGTACGTCAGATTCCACTCTATCTGATTTACAACTATAAAGATGTGTATTTTTATACGTATATTAATAAAACGGTTCTCTATTTATATCTTGTGTATTTTTTATACGGATTATAATAGTGTTGCACCATTGAGAGACTATATTGGATAAACACCCCACTATTTATATTTCCCAAGGAAATCTAATTAGTTCTATGTAAGTTTTTAACTCTGAAGTGTGAGCGTGTGCGAACGGGACTCCCTGTATTTTTTGGTAGATTTATGAAAATATTGGATAAACTATTTTAAACTTACCTTAAAGTTATTGTAAGCCGTTCTTTAACGCCTATTGGTTTCCTCCAGTTTGTGTGCATTTTCTCTACGTAAAAAGTTATACCTCTCTGAATGTAGTCGAACGATTCAAAAGACATCCGAAAATATTCTCGAAATTTATCAGGATGCATAATTAGTTTGGCAAGTAAATGATGAAACTCTTCAAATGTCGCCTTTTCTCTATTAATTTTATGACCCCATTTACGTTTTCTATTTAAACACTTATTTGTATAATAAATATTGTACTTTAACAATGAATTTTCCGCCAATATTTATTTCAGTTTTCTTTCCATCGTCACGTTCTACACAGAAAAGACTAAGGTGGCGACTAGCTCAAAAGCATATCATTGTATTGAAACACCCACAGATAATAGCTTGCTATGTAACGCATAGCATAGCGAAGCATCGCATCACTGATCGCGCCATAGCAGATTATTTAACTTAAATTTGATTAAAACTAATTTAAATTAATTATTTAGTTAATACAAATATTTAATTGTTTACAAATTGTAATTAATTGTTACAATGATTGATTGTTATAAATGTTTAATTTAATATTGTTACAAATGTTCCAGAAATGTCGCTTATAACCTTCGGTGGATGCGAATTTGTCTTTTTTTACATAAAAAAAATAACAATTAAAAAAGTGTCGAAAATAATAAGAAATTACATGGCAGCAAATTGCTGCCGAGCGTCCGTTGAGGTAATTTAAGGCGCGCCCGGCAAAATGTTAAAGAAGCATTAAATTCCACGAATAAAAAGATAGAAATATTTAAAGAACAGCTGAACATATTGCTTTCGATTAAACTATCGAAATAACTAATGAATACTAGTAAACTTTCTCCTTTTATCTTATATCAATCGAAAGACTCTTGTCAGTAACTTTTTGGTACATCTGTCACAAATTAACATTAATTATTCATTCTCTTTGACAGAATTCCAGACTAAGATTGGAAGATTCCTTGGTCTTATCCCCTTGAGAAGTACGTTTAGAGGCCTAAATTTGATACGATACAGCTACTTCACAGTCCTGCTATTAGTTATACCTCTAGGACTGGTCTACATATTTTACCTTAAATGCAACTGTTATCAGTATAAACAGTATTCTCTGCATAGGAGTATTGTTAATGGTTAGTAGGTAGCACCACTTTCATTAAATATAAAAGGATATTTGCACCACCAACATCATTTATCAAAAAGCAAAAACCGAAAAGAAAAAGAACAAGAATCCAGAAAAAATCGGACGATACTGTTTTTTAAATATTTTAACCCCAAATAAACAAATACAAATCTAAGTACATATCTAAATAAACATCTTCTTTTTCTTCTTCTCCCCAAGCTTTTCCCTTTTCAGGTGTTATTGTTCTTAAATGTTCTTCACCACTCCATTCTGTCTAGCTTGCCTACCTCATCTGAACCTTTCTCTTTTAAGTCCTCTGCCACTCGTCCACTTTCCAGTCGTCAGGATTTGATCCCTAAAAATCGTACGAACAAGCTAAATTTTGCCGGGTATATTAATTTTGGGACACCAAAAAAGATGCAAAAAAGTTTACCACTTTTATCACTGGGTTTCCCGCTATATCTTCCCTCATAAGGGAGTAGAAACGCAAAAAAATCAATTTAGCAAGAATCTGTACGCCGACCGTAGAAAATAATGTTTTAAATAAAAAATGTAGCTGAGAAAATTTTTAACACAAATGTTTATTAGCAACTTTTGTGTAGAGTAAACTGTTGTCTCAGAAATAACGCTTGAAGCGAACGGTGATTTGCAATATCAGTTAGGCGCACAAAATCATTGTTCAATAAAATTTGTATCAGCTCGACGGTAAAAATTCAATACCTTTTGATCAAAGCGTCCTATTGACAAAGATCAAAATTCGTTTTAAAGATGAAGAATGCAGCTTTGAAATAAAGTCAGTTTCTATAAATCTGTTCAATAAATAAACGTTGCACAAGTTTTGCCATGTGTTACGATTCACGTGTGATCAATAAAATTTATCACTTTCATTGACCATTTGTAGTAAAATTTCCATTGTTAGAGACCAATCTTCAAAACCTAAAGCATGAAATTTAGATCTTGAATTTTGGCAACAACTATGAGACATAGATATATGAGACTTATACATTACAAACAATCGCACGTCACTGGAAATGCCTTCAATAAGATGGTTTTGAGTCTAACTTGTAGAATAACTTAGGTATTTTTGAAAAACGTTCTAGTATAATTGAAAACAAGCAGTTTGAAACGTTTTAGATCGTTTGTAATGTGCTAGTTTGTGCTAATTGTAGTAAATTTATATAAAGCTGAGTTTATTTGCGGCAATATGCAAATATTGTATACGAAAGCTACACTCTTTACGTCTAAAATGCATGTTGTTTTTTGGCGATAGGCCACTCTGATCAAAAGATATCGAATTTTTATCGTCGAGCAGATACAAATTTTATTGAACATTGATTTCGCGCACGTAACTGACATTCAAAATCGCCGATCGCTTAAAGCGTTGATTCTGAGAGAAACATTTATTCTACACAAAAATATTAATAAACATTTTTGTTCAAAATTATTTCAGCTACATTTTTATTTGAAATATTTTTTTCCACAGCGTACAAATTCTTGGTAATACAATTTTTTTGCGTTTTTACCTCCTACGAGTGGGAAGCTCAGGGGTAAAAGTGCTAAACTTTTTTACATCCTTTTTGGGGTCCCAAAATTAATATTTTCTGCAAAATTTAGCTTGTTCGTATGGTTTTTAGAGGTTCAGTGGCATTTTCGTCTCTGACAACTGGAGTACATACAGTCCTTTCATAAAAAAATATAATTAAAAATAAAAATATGTAGTATACTATATAAAAAAGATTTATTTAGAGTATGTAAGGGATCCATAAAAATTTATATCTATGTACAAAAATTAAAGAAATCCAATCTAATCTAGCCGAAAATATTGAAGATCTTCAGACTGGTCACCTGAATAGCGGAGTATGGAAAAGAGTACGGTCTAACAATAAACGTCAAGAATACAAAATTTATGAGAATATCGAAAACTCAAAAAAATAACGAGTATCTTCTAATAAACGGAACTAACGTCGAACAAGTGGACAAATATGCATATCTGGGAACAATGATTAACTCCACAAATGATTAAATTCACGAGATCAAAATCAGAATAGAAAAGGCTAGAGCAAATTTCAACAAAATGAGAAGAGTGCTAATGTACAAGGGATTTAAAATTGGAACTAAGAGTTAGGTTGGCGAGGTGCTATATTTTTTCAACTTTGTTTTATGGAATGGAATCTTCGACCTTTAATGCGACATCAATGAAAAACTGGAATCATTCGAGCTGTGGGTGTATAGAAGAATTCTGAAAATATCGTGGACAGAACACGTCACAAACAAAGAGGTTCTGAGAAGGATGAATAAAGAATAAATAATTTTAAATACAATTAAAACAAGAAAATTCGAATATCTCGGACATATTACGAGTGGAGAGAAATACACCTTGCTCCAACTGATTATGCAGGGAAAGATCCAAGGAAAGAGAAGCATAGGGAGGCGTAGAATATCATGGCTGCGCAACCTGAGAGAGTGGTACGGATGTACATCAAATGAACTTTAAATCCTGTCCAGAATGGATAAACTGTATTCTAAATAAATGTGAAATAAATTTAACAAATTAAGCTGTTAAGGTAAGAAAATACTAAAATGAGAGTGAGCTATTTGTGATGTCTGTGGTTTTAGAAAAACTATTGTCGTCAAGTTTTGGCTAGGTTACACTTATCATTGTTAGTTAGTTGTCAAGTTAGACTAGTTCTGCTTTTTCTAGATGTTCGACGAGTTCTAATAGCTGAACTGTCGTCATTGCATCTTGCATCTGTGCAGTTGAGTGTACTTTGAGTGGTTTGTATGTGAGTCCTACTTCAGGTGACTTTCGTCCCCCCTTGTTCTGATAGAGATGACTTATTTTCTTTCGATTTCGATATACTTCTCATATTACTTGTATTCTTTGATTGGTCTCTCCGATATTTATCTCTGTATACTTATTGATTTTTCAATAGAATTTTTGTTTTTGCGGATGGTAATACGGTTAAATTTGTTTTCTCTGCGTTAAATATAGTATCCATATATTAGTACACCTAATCTACGAGATTAATCAGCATTTTTTCTTTAACCTAATTTTCCTAAGATTGTTTGTAAACTAAATGTCACCTGGTCCATCCTAGTTTTTTTTGATAAGAAATGCCCACTTCTTTGTTGTGGCTGCACAGCACAGCACTGAATCTGCTTTTTACTAACTGCTTAAGTCCTTGTTGTGGCTACAATGCACAACACTAACTAATCCTTGTACAACTTTACACATTACACAAGCCTGAACGGTTTAATCTTCTGGAACCTTCGCTTCTGGGGTTGGTTGACAAGAATATGAAGTACTTCTTGGTTGGGATGTCTCTCTTTATGTCACCTGGCGACTTTCTTAATTTTATTTGGAATAGATTCGACTTTAAGGTCTCTATGTAAATCGCCATTTCGAACATAGCAAGGAGCACCTACAATATTCTATGTATTTGGTTCTGGGGCGTTTCTAAATTTCTATGCTTTCTTTTGTACAGCCACATAATTGTAGACCATTGGTCTCACCGGTTTTAAGATCTGTTTGTAAATCAGTATTTTGTTCTGAATGGAAAGTTAAGAGTACCTAAATATCAGCCAATACATATTTTTGTACTTTATCTTTAACTGTTTAGTTTTTTTAAACATCCTTCCATTTGAGTTTGACGTCCAGATTTAAACCCAGATATTTCGCTATTTTCTTATTAGGAACAATGCTGTTGTTTAAGATAATTGGGATATAATTGATTTCCTTGCTAGTAAAGTTATTATGACCTGATTTCTGTTCATTAAACTTTATACGCCATTTTTGGACCAGCGTTCTATGCCATTATTTGCATTTCGTAGGTTAACCGTAGATTTTTCTATAGTTGCCCCTAGTGTCAGGACTGCTGTATCATCGGAACTGTGGCTAGTTAAATGTTTTCTTTCTCCGGAATATCAGATGTATACAATATTTTGGTGATTTTATCGGCGATGCCCTTTATATAATTCTTTTTATTACGGATAATTTTTATTAGCGGTAAAATTTTGCAAAGTAATCACAAAAAAATAATGAGAAAATAGACTGCAAAGTATACGTACGGTATGTCATAAAAAAGATATTTCCAAATTATATATTTTTAGTATCAAGTAACTTTCTGGTGTTGTAAGAGGAAATACCATCAAAGAATATTACCCAAAACAGAATGAAACTAATTTTGTATAAGATGAGTCGCTCAGAAGCATAGTGGTCCAACTGATTTTTTTGTATAATTCAGATAGGTAGTACAATAGGTGGCATTTTATCATATAGTTTGGTTCAAGATATAAGAAATTTGGCCTGAGGCTGGTGGGATGACCCAGTCAACCGCAGTATTATAATAATGAACAACACCTATTGATGTTATCAATCCCTCAATTGTCTTTGCGACGGGTAGCAATAGGTTTGGAACAGCTTACTAGGACCGGACTTTATATTATTTATAGAACTGATTCGTCACCTATCAGGGCAAATAAATTGTTAAAATTAAAATTTCTAAACAATGCTTAGTATAAAAAAAAAATTTCCTTTACACGAATTAGTCATCTTTGCTTACTCATCTGAAATTAAGTTGCTTGGAATCAATTATTATTAACCATCACAAACAGTTTTCATGTTCAACGGGCTCATTACTTGAATTTTATGACTTTCGATAATGAAGATTTCTATCTTTAAATAAAAGAAAATTAAAAAATTATTAGCAGGTATATTAGTTAAAAATAAATTATACCTCCTATTATTATTCTATAGCTTTACACATTATAATTCTCATGCTAACAGGTATTTAGGTATAATTAGGTATCATTTATTTATCTAGAAAACATCAGTTATGGAACATTATAAAAGGGGGCAAACATATTTAAGTTTGACATTTGCACATTCAGGCAGTTATTTTCTTGCATTTAGATCGGTGGTTAGGTCACGACTATTCAAGTAAAATGTCAGGAATCGGTGAAGCTAGTGCTAACTGTTAAACACGTTTATATTTATCTGATAATGCCAAAGAAATTATTAGGAATGTTTATCAAACAGTAAAAGAAGATAATCCAAATCCAGAAGACGGTAAACTTCTCATAAAGGCAACATCTCGATTGATAAGAATGCCATATACAACAGTGTGGAAAATTGTTACAGATAGAATTCAACCTCGTAAAAAGCGGAGTGACTTTGCTATATATAAAGCAATAAATGAAAAAGACGCTGAGGTAATTAGAAGAGTAGTTTATAATTTCTATTCAAAGAACCTAGTTCCAACGCTTAGTATGATCTACGATCAATTTGTTAAAGACGTAATTACGTATTCGCCTTCAACTTTATCAAGGTCTTTGAATCACATTGATTTTCGATACAAGAAAATTAATAAGCGATCACCAATAATGGATTTTCCTCGACTTATTAACTGGAGAAACGAATACTTGGATGCTATATCTAAATTTAGAGATGAAGGAAGACCAATATTTTATCTGGATGAAACATGGTTCGATACCTACGATACTGCTCAAAAAGTTTGGACAGACAACTCTATTAAGTGTGCACCCAATTATCCAATTAATAGAGGTCAGCGAATAATTATTCTGAACATTGGATCCAAAAATGGCTGGCTTGGAGGAGAAGTTTTTTACTATCGGCAAAAAACATTAAAGATTCAAAGCTGGATTACCATGAAAATATGAGAAGTAACTTGTTTAAGGAATGGTTTGAAAAGAAAGTGTTACCAAATTTGCCTTCCAAAAGTGTCATTGTAATGGATAACGCGACGTATCACAGCGAAGAAATTAGAAAAATCCCCAGTGTAGGCTCGACGAAAAAACAGATATCGGATTTTTTGTATGAAAATGATTTGTACTTTGAAGAAACATATACAAAAAAAGAAATGTTGGAAGTTCTTCACACAAAAGTATTTGAGAAACAGTTTGTTATAGACGAATTAGCAAAACATGATGGTCATAATTATATTGCGATTACCTTCTTATTACTGCGTTTTCAACCCTATTGAATTAATCTGGAGCCAACTTAAGGGACGTTTACGGCGAAACAACTGCTGTCCCAAATTAAGTAGCCAATCGGTATTATATGTTGTAGAAGAAATAAAAAGATTTCTTCAACATTGTGGCAAAATTGTGTTCCACATGTTATAAAAACGGAAGATCATTACAGAACGTTAACCTCACATTTGAAACCAATAATTGTGTTTCACATGTTATAAAAACGGAAGATCATTACAGAACATTAACTCCACATATTCAACCAATAATTATAACATTAGATGATGACGATTCTACTGAAGATGATAGCGATAGTGACATAGAGTTGTAATTTGTAATTATTTTTTTCCATCTTAACTTCAAATTTTATTTTTTTATGTTATTGTTTCTAATTTTATTATGTTTTTTTTTTAATTCTGATTTTTGCTACCACTCTTTTAATTTTTTACTGTTATTAAAATTATTTACCTTAACTTCTTTAATTTGTTCATTTCTCTTATTTTATTGTACATAATAACATACCTATAACTACATAGCCACTCCTATCGGAGATTGGAAATCATGAAGGCTATCCTGACCTTGTTTACAGCTGACCTAAAGAGTTCATTAGGGGTACAGCCAAACCACTCTCTCAAATTACGCAACCATGACATTCTTCTACGGCCTAGATTCCGTTTTCCTTCTATTTTTCCTTGCATTATATTTTAAAGTAATGCGTATTTATGTCCTCTCATCGGGTGACCCATATATTCGAGTTTTCTTCGTTTGATCGTTGACAAAATTTCTGGTTCTTTTCCTATCCTTCGCATTACTTTAAAATTTGTGACACTTTCGACCCAACTTAGCTTCAGCATTCGACGATAGCACTACATCTCGAAACTTTCAATATTTTTATGTTGTTCTGTTTGAGAGTCCAGACCTCTACACCGTATAATAGCGTGTTAAATACGTAGCCCCTAAACATTTTTAATCGTAGAGGAATGCTTATATCTCTGTTGCAGAAGAATTTCCTCATCTTTATGAAGGTGGCCCTGGCAATTTCGATACGTCTTTTTATTTCATTGTTTTGGTCTCCAGTTTAGTTTATTGAAGTCCCCAAGTATTTGTAACTTGATACTTTTTCAATTTAAATGCCGTTTAGATATTAATACGTATTAAATATATATGATATGCGATAAGCGAAATCCAAAGACAAATTACTTTAGCGAGGACAGCCTTTAGAAAACTGCAAGACAGACTTAGGGCCAACATACCAATTATCCTTAAAAGAAAAGTATTTGACCACTACGTATTACCGGTCATGACCTATGGGACGAAAATTATGACTTTAGAGTGGCGCAGAGACGTGGAACTAGAATTCTCGCCATGTAGCGAGAATGCACGACTTACGACGGACAAGCAAAATTACAAATTGGAGGCCCCAAGAGCAGACAGTAGTAGTAGAGAAAGACCACCTACGGGCTGACGACATCAGGCGTATCACCAAAAATTCGCAACAAAGATCATAAAATCGTAAAGAATGGAGGAGTTTAAGGGAGGCCTATGCCTTATTTCATTGTCTTCATCGTATTACACTTCATTATGCTGTTTATTGGTGTTCGTGAATTGCGGTCTTATTTTAATCAGAAGTTGTGAGTAATGTTCTATCCAAGATCTTTATGCTATTAAACATATATTAAAAAAGCTACTTGCTTCGTTTCTTTCCTCAGGTTTTTTACCGTTTTCCATGCTTCTCTTAATCTTCTTTTTTTATACTTTCACAAAATGTATTTTAAATTATTATCCTACAAAAGTTTTAACAGAGTGCCCTTTTTCAAGTGAGAAAGGCACTTTTTTTTCTCATATTCATTTTACAAGTAATCATCAAGTTGTATTTAATATAAAAATTCACAAAAACCTTAGTAATGGTTCAATGTGTTAACGTTTTTTGCCTTATGTTATAAAGCTTAGACCACGTTTGCCACTAAAAGAACATTAGCAAATTACCAATAGAATATGTAAAATAAATTAAATAAATAAAGCTAAGCAATTTATAATTTCTATAGTGTACAAATTAGTAATTTTACAAGAGTATAATGTGACAAAAGCAAAAATGAAGTAAGTTTGGTGTAGTAAAGCCTTTTTTTAACCTGTTTTGTTAATTTGTGATGGGTGTTAAAATATCCTTAGAATTATTTTATCTGTACCTTATGATAATAAATTAATACTTAGCTCTAATAATAATCAAATATTATTATTGGAATTAATATATTTTTTATACTTTCACAAAATGTATTTTAAATTATTATCACTACAACAGTTTTAACAGAGTGCCCTTTCTCAAGTGAGAAAGGCACTTTTACGAAATATTAAACGATATTACAACTAAATCATAGCATTTTTCTCATATTCATTTTACAAGTAGTCATCAAGTTGTATTTAATCTAAAAATTCACAAAAACCTTATTAATGGTTCAATGTGTTAACGTTTTTTGCCTTAAAGCTTAGACCACGTTTGCCACTAAAAGAACATTTGCAAATTACCAATAGAATATGTAAAATAAATTAAATAAATATAGCTAAGCAATTTATAATTTCTATAGTCTACAAATTAGTAATTTTACAAGATTATAATGTGACAAAAGCAAAAATGAAGTAAGTTTGGTGTAGTAAAGCCTTTTTTTAACCTGTTTTGTTAATTTGTGATGGGTGTTAAAATATCCTTAGAATTATTTTATCTGTACCTTATGATAATAAATTAATACTTAGCTCTAATAATAATCAAATATTATTATTGGAATTAATATATTTTTTATACTTTCACAAAATGTATTTTAAATTATTATCACTACAACAGTTTTAACAGAGTGCCCTTTCTCAAGTGAGAAAGGCACTTTTACGAAATATTAAACGATATTACAACTAAATCATAGCATTTTTCTCATATTCATTTTACAAGTAGTCATCAAGTTGTATTTAATATAAAAATTCACAAAAACCTTATTAATGGTTCAATGTGTTAACGTTTTTTGCCTTAAAGCTTAGACCACGTTTGCCACTAAAAGAACATTTGCAAATTACCAATAGAATATGTAAAATAAATTAAATAAATATAGCTAAGCAATTTATAATTTCTATAGTCTACAAATTAGTAATTTTACAAGATTATAATGTGACAAAAGCAAAAATGAAGTAAGTTTGGTGTAGTAAAGCCTTTTTTTAACCTGTTTTGTTAATTTGTGATGGGTGTTAAAATATCCTTAGAATTATTTTATCTGTACCTTATGATAATAAATTAATACTTAGCTCTAATAATAATCAAATATTATTATTGGAATTAATATATTTTTTATACTTTCACAAAATGTATTTTAAATTATTATCACTACAACAGTTTTAACAGAGTGCCCTTTCTCAAGTGAGAAAGGCACTTTTACGAAATATTAAACGATATTACAACTAAATCATAGCATTTTTCCCATATTCATTTTACAAGTAGTCATCAAGTTGTATTTAATATAAAAATTCACAAAAACCTTATTAATGGTTCAATGTGTTAACGTTTTTTGCCTTAAAGCTTAGACCACGTTTGCCACTAAAAGAACATTTGCAAATTACCAATAGAATATGTAAAATAAATTAAATAACTATAGCTAAGCAATTTATAATTTCTATAGTCTACAAATTAGTAATTTTACAAGATTATAATGTGACAAAAGCAAAAATGAAGTAAGTTTGGTGTAGTAAAGCCTTTTTTTAACCTGTTTTGTTAATTTGTGATGGGTGTTAAAATATCCTTAGAATTATTTTATCTGTACCTTATGATAATAAATTAATACTTAGCTCTAATAATAATCAAATATTATTATTGGAATTAATATATTAGGTAATAATAATTTGGGAATTTTCTTTGATTGTATTTATTATCAATAACGAAAAACTTTGTAAATTTAAATGAAATTATTTGATAGGTTTTCTACACAAAATTGGAAAATTTTTTGGACTAACGCCTATTGACATTAAAGACCAAACCAAAAGCAAATTGTTAAAACATGGTTACTCAGTGACCATATTGCTGATGATGCCGCTGATTATGATTTACACATTTTATTACAGATCTAACTTTTTGGTACTCCACTCCATTCATCGAGGTGTACTATTGGGTTAGTACTTAAACAGTTACGTGATATACATAGGCTATTTTAGATGTAAGTTACATAGACATATAATACAAATAGACTGAGCGCTGCAATACACGCCTCTTCCCTCAGTGCGATAGAGAAAACTGACACAAAGCAGTCACTTACAAGTCAGTCTCTTCCCAGAATCCATGGGAGGAATCTATTTAGCTATGTTTTTGTATATAACTAAATCTTATCATATTTTACAACATAATCATTGAAATGCTAAATAAATACAATTATATTATAAAGCTATTATTTTCTCCAATTACTCCGAGTTTTTCTAACTTTTTAGGTGCGGAGTCAGTTTCCGAGTTTGTTTTCCTATTCAAAAGCCTTTTGGGTAGCTTGAAACTTTACGCGAAACACTGGGAAAACTTCCTAAACACTTCAGAAAAAGTTGAAAAGAAATTGCATACGGAAAACTTCACTGTAAGAATAAACTTCAAGTTGTTGTTTGTGGAGATCGCATTTTACCATCTGGTGTACTTTACAATATCGGCTGTTGAAATGAAAATGAACTCTACTATTCGTCCCAACTATATTACACACAAAATCGCAATGTATTATCAATTCTTCGAACTTATTCTAATCTGTAACACGGCGAAGATGTTACGGAAAAGATATAATTTTCTCAGTAAAATGATACGAAGTATTTTGAAATCTCCAATTTATATTGTGTCAAAGAACGAGGATAAAAGTAAGGAGGAGAAGTTGAAAAAAGTGTTTTCTTTGTACCAGGATTTATATGTCATGTCGGATGAATTTAATGTCATATTCGGGTGGAAGATTTTCCTAATATTAATTTGCACGGTATTTTCCCTGCTTAATCACGCCAACAGGGCTTTGTTGGTATCTAGACAAAAGCAAGATGAGCAACATGTCACTTACAAATACATCATGAATGGTCTGGTGTACCCCCTTTTGTACGTGGTAAGTAATATTTATAGTTATAGCTAAATTCTTATAACGGGGAGATCTGGTAAATATAGTATGGGTTGCTGTTTTCAATAAAAATGGTTTTAAAGAAGTGTAACATTCTCGACAGCGGTAAATAAGAGATATTTTAAGTAATCGTTAATAGTTAATAAAATATCTACCGAATTTGATAAAGAATTCGATACGTCCGGACCCCCGGATAGTTTTTAAAAATGGAAGGGGAAAAGGAGAATCTTAGACAAAAAAAGAGGTGAAAGAGAAGCGTAGACAAGAAGAGGGGGAGAAAAAGCAGAAAATTAAATAAAACTTGGAAATTAATTACAAAAAGTTTGCCGTTCTCGTCAAAGTCAAAGAATGAGGTCAGAAGGTCGCCTAGATCGACTACCAGAAGCCAGTCACAAAGATTTAAACAATAGCCCTGAAAAGAATAAAAGTCGACAATACGTTGCGTCCGCCAACCGTATCTTTAAAAGACCTTTATTATAGATATCGTTGCAACCAGATCCTTTATTCAATCCGGATTTCTGAATGCAAAACTGAAACTTAGTTCTTGAACAGCTTTAAAATTTGATAATGAAAAAAGGGAAGGTTATTAAAGAATTTTCAATATTTTTGAGACTTGTCAAAATGATGGTAAAGATTTATGGTATCCTTATTTCATGTGAGACTCATAGTATTTTCTAACACAGCTTTTTTTGCAGGTTACTACTGTAGCCTTAGTGATGTCGTGTGATTCAATCGAAAAGAGTGGAGACAACGTCATAACAACCTGTCACAGAAAATTAATTAATCTAGATAAATCACCACTAAGAAACGACTTGCAGGTGATGGCGAAGTATATGGATAAATTAAGACCCACCTTCACAGCAGCTGGGTTTTTTCAGATCAATCAACTCATTTTGGCTACCATTTTCACTTCGATTACTACATATTTGATAATTATCATTCAGTTTCAGTAGACAATGCTTCGAACATATTTCAGTAATTTTATAGATGCTTTTAGCATGTATGTAATAACATAATTATGTTTGAGTTTAAGTACACAAATGAAAAATACAAAATAAAATAGAGATGCGATTATGATTTTGACTAGAACTAACAAAATTTTCATCTACGCACACACGGCAGCAGACTACAATTCCACGGCCAACATTAAAATACTAAGAAACTTTTTTCTTTCAATACTTTAATCCAGAGTTACTCATTTGTTTACTGTTCCAGCATCACACTTTATATCTTCTTATGAAATTTCCAGCATCATATCAAAAATTGCTATTTTCAACCCAATACTAAAGGATAATCAATAATTTATGTATTAGATGAGTTATTTATAAAAAAAATACCTTTGAGTAATGTCTTAAATTTAAAAAAGAATAGATTTTTACCTGACCGCGGATAAATTTCCGCGATCATGTTAATGAAAATTACATAATCGGGAAGAACCGGGTTGAGAATTTAAAACTTGACGTTTCGGCATCCATTTTGGAGCCATTATCAAGAGGGATATTTTTCCGTTCGAGTTGGGGGTCTCAATCTGCCTACTTCACTCACTCGTGACGTACAGCTTGTCAAATTTAAGGTGATACTTGACAAATTTGTCCACTTGCGTAGAAAATTAAGTGAGAACGCATTCGGAGGAAAAGAGATACATAATGCGCTCGGTCTCTTCGCCTCGTTGGTACACTCCATACTACATAGTACTACAAGTTTACAGAGAGTGACCTTATTTATTAATAAAACTTCTATGATATGTCTATATTGTATGTTATTTTGACGTTTCAATTTTTCCTTCGGAAATTTTTCTCAAAATACAAAATATTTTGTTTTTGTTACTTGGTAAAAAAATTCTTCTAATAATTATATTTTATTTGACTCATTAATATTGAGCATTCAGTCATGTTGAAGCGGCAGTTTTTTCGAACACTCCTATAAATGTCTCGTTCTGTAATGTTATAAGAGGAATATTGGCAGAGATGAAAGCTTTACATTTGCGTTACAGTAAACTATATAAGAATAAAAGAACAGTAGTTAATCTTATACCTGGAGCATACCGACGAAACATTTATTACTTAATTTTTATACTAGAGTTGTCGTAATATTTTATATTATAGTAATATACTTTTATTCTTCGGATCTTCGGCATTTTAGCATTTTAGTAAGACATAAATATTTTAATCTGTTGTTTATTTCTTTACAATAGAATAATACCAGCCCCGTTGGGATGGCTGTCAATATCCGGTATTTAGGTACTAAACTGTATAACCTTTTTAACTTTCCCGAATATTTTATTTTTGTAAGGAGATTTTGTAGAAATATATCATATAAAATATATCTCAAATAGTGACTGAGTTGTCAATATGAATAAGTCAGATAAAATAAAATTATTAGAAGAATTTTTTTACCAAGTAACAAAACAAAATTTGTTTAATTTATTGGTATTTCGTATTTTGAGTCGACGATTTCCAAAGTGGAGCTCGAAACTTCAAAATAAACTTATTTTAAACTAAAATTGTGGCTTATTCCCAATAAAAATAGTAAATTACATTATTATGCCACAAGAAAATAGCCTAAGAATAATTTTTATTTTAAATAAAAAAACACACACACACAAGCGTACAACCCAGCCTTAACAATAATTAGTTAAAAATCAATCAAATCTATTGTAATACAATATTTCTTTAACACACAGTAACTTTAAACATAAGTAAAATAAAAAAACTGTCGCAGACTATACAAGTACCTTGCACTTCGAAGTGCCAAGAAATAATAAGGACGAATTGTGTTGTGGTCGAATGCGCATCGTGGGTGGAGTCTAATTCCAAATCGGCCAAGTATCACGTTAAATTTGACAAGCAATACCAGTATCTTGTTCTCCATAAATACGAGAACTGTCAAACGGCACTGAGGTCTCAATTTGCCTACTCCTCAGTCGAGTGACGTCACTAATGGAATGTACTAAATGGATTTTAATTTATCAAAGCTCATATGAAATGTATTTAAAAATCCTTTAATTTACATTTTCTACAATTTTTTTTCTACTTTGGTTAAATTTTGATAATTAATTTAAACTCATAAAATTTGGTTTTCTTTTAGTTCTTCTATTAAATTAAATTTATTTTTTGCGATTTTAGTAGACAAGTAGACAATATAACAAAAAAATAAGACATTGTGAGTTAAAATCACTCCAATGGGCGCAGAGATATAGCTCTTCAAATATAGGGTAAAAAAATCTCACTAAGTTTTTAGGTGGCTATTTTTTAACAGCTGTATCTTTGAATCTACTAGATCGATTGAATTTTACTACTGCCCATTTAAATGTTATTTAAAAATCCTTTAATTTACATTTTTCTACAAATTTTTTCCTCATTTGGTTAAATTTTGACCATTAATTTAAAATCATAAAATTTGGTTTTCTTTTCGTTCTTCTTGGCATATTAAATAACACTTATCTTTTAACTTTTCAAAAAATTGACAATATAACAAAAAATAAGACATTGTGAGTTACAACCGCTCCACTGGGCTCAGAGATATAGCTCTTTAAATATAGGGTAAAAAGGGCTATTTTGACCATTTTGAGTGACATATCTTAGTCCCAGGGGTACCTAAAGGACTAAAAAAATTGCTATAGGCTACCTTTTTAAGGTAAAATGATATACTAAAATTTGGTGAAAAGCCGCGACCCCCCCCCCCCTCCCTATACAAGTGGTAGAAATGTAAAAATATTGTTCATTACATATATATATATATATATATATATATAGTGGAACAGTCTGGAAACACCTTCATCATCATCATCTTGGTGCTACAGCCCTTAGAGGGCCTCGACCTTCTCAAACTTTCTACGCCATTCTATTCTGTCCCTCGCTTGCATTTTCCAGTTGCCGACTCCGATCTTCTCGGCATCTTGTGTTACCCCGTCCATCCACCTCAGCTTTGGTCTACCCCGTCTTCTCATTCCCACGGGTTTTGCGCTGTTAGAATCTTTTTTATCGTGTTTGACTCAGGGGCCCGGGCTACATGTCCTGCCCACTGCAGGCGGTTTCGCTTAATTATAGTGGTAATATCTTTACCACCAAACGTATGCTTGTAGATATTCTGCAGTTCAAAGTTGTATCTACGCCTCCATATTCCGTTCTCACAGACCGCTCCGAATATCTTGCGTAGCACCTTTCTTTCAAAAATGGATAGAGCGGATTCATCTGTTTTCGTTAGCGCCAATGCCTCTGACCCATATGTGAGAACGAGGACTATCAGTGTTCTAGACACCTAATAATTATTTATTAAATGAATGGGTCCAAATTGTACAAAAACCGGGATACGCATATTATGCAATATATAGATTATAAATTTGATACTTGCAATATTGCCAGATTTACCAATTTTCTGATATCATTAGCCACTTTGGTTTTTTAAATATTATTACTGGAATCCTCACTTCAATAAGAGTTCAACTATATGTAATTGATTGTCTCTCAACTCCTATGGAGAGAAATCATGTCCTAAACCCATTCCTACCCAATACCTACTATCCTACCAATTTCCCAAACCAACTCACCAACCCGCCTGGCAAGCGTGGTGTTTAAATGCCAAAACCCCTCAGCATGAATAGACATTCAAGAAAAGGGCCCTCAGTCCCCGGCAGCTCGCTAGTTCCCAACCAAGGTAGCGGTAGGATTCACGGACAGCGGGCAGAGGGTGCAAAGAATCTCCGGGATGTAAGAGGCTACCAAGAACGACGAACGCTGCACATAATTACGTATAATGTAAGAACCTTATCCAAAGATGAAAAAATGACGGAACTGGAGGAAGAACTCAGACATGTGAAATGGGATATTATAGGAATTAGCGAAGTCAAAAGAAGAGGTGAAGATCAGGTCAAACTAAAATCAGGCAACATATTCCACTATAATGGGGAAACAGAATCGACAACTAGAGGAGTAGGTTTATTAGTACACAAAAAATTACAGACAATGATACAGAGCATTGGCTGCATTTCCCCAAGAGTTATGTATATAAATCTAAGACTAAATAAGAGATACAATCTGAAAATAATCCAGGTATACGCCCCCACCAGCGATTACGAAGATGAGATTGTTGAAGCCTTCTATGAGGAAATCAAAAGAGCAAAAAAGCAGGAACCGGCCCATTACAATCTGATAATGGGAGATTTTAACGGGAAACTCGGAAGGAAAAAGGACGAACAAGAAGTAGCAATCGGAGATTTTGGAATCGGAGTAAGAAACGAAAGAGGCGAAATACTTACCAACTTTCTACTGCAACACAAACTGTATGCAATGAACACCTTTTTTAAGAAGAAACAGAGTAGAAAATGGACGTGGGTTAGTCCAGATGGAAGAACTAAGAGCGAATATGATTATATAATAACAGACAAAAAGCAAATTATTCAAGATATCACTGTACTTAATAAACTATCAGTAGGAAGCGACCACAGACCAGTAAGAGCTAGAACGATAAACCTACAAAAAGAAAGAGCAAAGATGATAAACAGTGGCAAACGCATAGTTTGGAATTCACCAAATCAGCCAGAAGCGTACATAAAAAATATAGCAGAAACTTTACAGAGTAATAATCCCAAACCTCTAAGTATCGACGATCATAATAAATTAATTACAGACTCGGTTAGAAACGCACAACTCAAATTTTGCAAGAAAAATTACACCAAAAGTGAAAAGATTAGCAAAGACACAAAAGCTCTCATGGAAATACGACGAAACCTAAGCGAGAAAGAAAAGGGAAACAAAGAAGAATATAGAAAACTAAATAAAAGAATTTCAGCGGATATTATAAGAGATATAAGAAGATATAATACTAATGTAATTACTCAAACAGTAGAAAAGAACAAAGGTTTAAAGATAATGAAAAGAGAACTCACACAAAGTAAAAAAAATATATACAAGCTAGAAGATAAAGATGGAAAGGCAACAACAGATAAACAAAACATTCTGAAAATAACTAGAGAGTTTTATAAAGACCTCTATACCAGCCAAAGACCACAAGAAAATTTACCGACACGAGTAAAGACTCTCATAAATCAGGGATCGGAAATACTTTTACCCATTACTGTGTCAGAAGTAAGATCAGCTTTAAAGGAAATGAAGAACCATCGATCGCCTGGTGACGATGGACTCGTTATTGAGGCAATAAAAGCAGGAGGAGAAATTCTATTAAAATCAGTAAGCGAACTGTTTAATAAATGCTTACATGCGGGTACGATTCCTAAAGACTGGAACAATGCAGTGATAGTCTTGTTACACAAAAAAGGTGATATTACTAAATTAGAAAATTATAGACCCATCAGCCTCTTGACACATATGTATAAACTCGTTATGAAAATCTTAACAAAGAGACTAACACCTAAACTTGATTTCTATCAGCCCAAACAACAGGCAGGCTTTAGGAGAGGATATGGCACAAATGACCATTTGCACACCATAAAGATCTTAATTGAAAAATGCATCGAGTACAACATACCACTGGTTCTTGCATTTGTCGATTACGAGAAGGCTTTTGATACTGTAGAGTTTGAAACCGTACTGGAAGCCCTAAATCAAAGCCGAATAGATTACAGGTACACGTCACTAATCAAAAACATCTACGAGAACGCTACATCAAGTATACGACTACACGAAGACACAGAAAAATTCAGCTTAGGTCGAGGAGTAAGACAAGGAGACAATATTTCACCAAAATTGTTCACGGCAGCTCTAGAGTCAATATTTAAGAACACCCAATGGCAAGATATGGGCATCAATATAGATGGAGAAAGATTAAATCATTTGAGGTTTGCAGATGATGTCGTATTAATCGCAGATAACTTACAGGATACAGTTTCTATGCTACATTCGCTTAAAAGTCTGTCTGAAAGAGCAGGATTAAAGATAAACTTTGAGAAAACTAAACTTATGACAAATCTCGTAATGAGTGGAAATATAACTATCGACAATAATACCATACAACAAACAGACACTTACAAATATCTGGGACACGAGATCAAAATAAACAGAGACAATCAAACAAATGAAATACAGAGGCGAATAGGCCTGACATGGGCAGCATTTGGCAAACTAAGCCATATTCTAAAAAGTTCAATTCCCATGTGTCTCAAGCGAAAAGTTTATAACCCATGTGTTTTGCCTGTACAAACTTATGGAGCAGAGACTTTAACACTCACGCAGAAATCTGCGAATAAACTAAGAGTTACACAACGAGCCATGGAACGTGCAATGCTGAATGTGAGCCTCCGAGACCACATAACAAACCGACAAATCAGGCAAAGATCATGAGTTCAAGACGTCATCGAAAGAACCACGAGACTTAAGTGGAACTGGGCAGGACACTTAGCCAGAACACAAGATGGACGATGGACAAGACGAATTATGGAATGGAGGCCCAGAAATTATAAAAGAAGCCGAGGACGACCACCGACTAGATGGACCGACGACATAAAAAGAATAGCGGGAAACTGGCTACAAGCGGCCCAGTGTAGAGAACACTGGAAAGAACTGAGGGAGGCCTATGTCCAGCAGTGGACGGGATTGGCTGATTGATGATGATATGTAATACTTGGTATTTTATTACACGAAGGTCTTAAGTAAATAATACTTTTCAGTGCCAAATAGTTCTGAATTAATTCAGTTTATATAGAATGCTGTGATTTTGACATTAGTTCATAAAACTTACAATATTTTGACTTTAATTTAAAAGTTTTGTAAAATGAATTGTATTAATAACTAAAACTGACAGTTGTTTTATGTGTTTTTAAAAGCTCTACAATGAAGAGTGTTTTAATGAAAAAAGAGCAGTTATGTCGTGTAATGATGAATAAAATTGTAACTGACGAGAATTTCGTTAACAAGGTATGTTTTTCCGACTAAACAATATTTACACTGTGTGGAATCGTAAATCGCCAAAATTAAAGGTATTGAAGTGAGGTAAATCCACACTGGATACGTGAAAACCATACTCAAAGATCACAAAAACTAAGTGTATGGTCGTATACAATGGCTACTCAGTTAATTGGGCTTTTTTGTATAGAAGGGAATTTAGAAAACGGTAATTATGAAATGCTGCTTAGAAATGAAATTGTACCTGCCTCGAAAACAAGTTTACAGCCAATTTTAATGAGATATAGTTTCAGTAAGACGAAGCTCCAGCCCATTTTGATGTAAATGTTTGGCGTTAATTAGATCAGAGATTTCCCGGACGATGGATTAGTAGATTAGGTAGTATTGAATGGCCTCCTCGATTACCCGATTTAAATCCCAAAGATTATTTTCATTTGGGATACTTAAGAAGTAGAATTTATTAAAGCAATCCAGAAAATATAGTAAAGCTAAGACAAAGAATTAACAACAGAAAACGTGAAAAATGTAAAAAACGCATTCTACTATCGTTTAGGATAGGGGAGACCGGGGATAGTTGTAAAATTTTTTATATTTTATTTTTTTGTGCATTCAATATGTAAAATAGGCACCTCATGAAAATTGGTGTAAGAAGCACTCACTTCGATATAATTATTTTAAATATTAGATTTACAAGAAACTTGTCACGTTTAGGAAAAAAATATATATTTGTTTAGTCTTGCAAATTGTATCAAATTACCCCCCAATTGGGTAAGTTGTTACATGGCAGGGGCAAATATTTTAATTTTCTTTTTTAATTTAATTTAAAGAATATTTTAATTTTCTTAATGAAAAAACTTTATATCAACTTTATCTATTTATTTTTTATTACAATACAAACTACTGTGCGATATTTTTAAAAATTATTTAAATCAGTTATTAGACTAATCAGACTGGCAATGAAGGCATACAAAAATTGGGGAACTTCACTGCAGAGTTCATGCGCCCACCCCTTACAGTCGACACATTGCACCCATTTCTTTTTTGATTTTGAGTTAGTGTACGAATCACAACATATAATGCAGAAACATTCTTAATTGTCTTCATCGCTTTCTTTTGAAACAATTCTCCTTTTGACTTTTTGTTTTCCTTTTTTATTAGCTTTTAAGTTTCTCAGTTGCTCTTGCTGTAATAATGCTTGCTTTTCAGGCGTGTCCGTCAAAATAGCCGTATGTCTTCGTTTCCTATTTTGTGCCGTATTTTTTCTGGGTTGAGCTTTAAGTATAGGACGAATATCTTCAGGACTAATAAGTCCTATAAGTAAATAGTGTGTTGCAAAACTGAACTAGTGAAAGACTGGTTCAGTTTTGCAAAGATAACGAACTCATTATCAAAAACACGTGGTATAAACTCCCAAATCGAAGAATATATACATGGAAAGCACCTAGAGATGATGGTGAAATTATAATAAGAAACCAAATAGATTACATAATAATAAATCAAAGATTCCGAAATGCTATAATATCGGCTAAAGTGTACCCAGGAGCAGATATAACAAGTTACCACAATCTAGTTCTAGCAAACATAAAACTCAAGTTAAAAAAGTTAAAAACAACTGCCAAAACACCGAGAATCAATCTGAGAAAACTAAAAGAAACTGATATATACCAACAAATCAAAGATATGTACAAAGAAGTTCAGGAAGTAGAAAGGCAAAAGCAATTGACAGCAACAGATAAATGGAGGAAAGTAGAGGAGATCTTGAGAAATATCACAAAACAAAAACTTCAAGAAGACACATCGTCTAAAAATAAATAATGGATCACACAAGAGATAAAAGAACTGATGACGGAAAGAAGGACACACAAGAATAAAAACGAACAACAGTACAAAAAATTAATAAAATAATCAAACAGAAAATCAAAAAAGCTAAGGAACTGCGGCTATCAGAAAAGTGTGAAGAAATAGAAAGGTTAGATAAACAACATGACAGTTTTAACATACACCGAAAAATCAAAGAGACAGCTGGCATGTACAAGAAGAAGGGTATCGGAAATATCATGTATAAAAATAACAAGATAATAACGGAATGTACAGATAAAATAAACAGTTGGGAAGAATACATAAAAGAGCTATTCGAAGACGACGAGAAAATTGAGGTCATTGAACCAAGAGGAAGAAATGGGCCACCAATCACCAAAGACGAAATTGAAAAAGCGCTAAAATGTATAAAAAATGAGAAGGCCATGGAACCAGATGAAATACCTACAGAATTCTCAAGAATATTAATAAAAAGTCATATGGGCACACTAATAGAATTATTTAATGACATTTATTATACGGGAGAGATTCCGAAAGAATGGTTAATACCAATATTTATACCAATACCCAAAAAATCAAATGCAATGAAGTGTGAAGAGCACAGGACAATTAGCTTGATGAACCATATTCTAAAAGTGTTCCTACGAATGATACACGAACGTATCTACAAACAGATAGATGATAGAATAGCTGAAAACCAATTGGGATTCAGAAAAGGCTTTGGCATCAGAAAAGCATCATTTACTGTACAAAAACCAATCGAACGATGTCGAGATATCAATTGCGACGTATTTATATGTAAATTGCGACTTCGAAAAAGCTTTCAACAAAGTACAACACCGAAGAATGGCAAAAATACTGCAGAACATAGAATTAGATGACGAAGACGTGAGAATCATTGCCAATCTATACCGATATCAAAAAGCCATAATACGAATAGACCAACAAAAATCGAAAGAAATACCTATAAATCATGGAGTAATACAAGGATGTGTGCTTTCTCCTATACTTTTTAATATGTATTTAGAAGAATTGTTTAAAGAGGTTAGAAGAGGTATTAGAAAACGTAAATGAAGGCATATTTATTAACGGAGCACTTCTGAATAATCTTGATACGCAGATGACACAATACTCCTTGCAGACAGCAGAGAACGACTACAGATCTTGGTTGATCGCATTACCCAATACTGCGAAAGGTATGGAAGGGCACTGAATACAAATAAAACAAAAATCATGATGGTAAACAAGAACAAGATTGAGGAAAACAGTATTTATGCTAAAGGAAAACTTTTAGGCAGGGTGCACAGATATCACTACTTAGGTTGCAAACTAAATGAAGAATGGGATAGAAGTACGGAAATAAAACGGTGTATTGAGATAACTAGAAGTGTTTTTAATAAGATGAAAGCAATATTATGCAATGGAAAACTCAACATTGAAATTAGAGCTACAGTATTGTGAGGCTATGAGTTCTCTGTCCTGTTGTATGGAGTTGAGGCCTGGACAATTACAGAGGCGACAGAGAAAAAACTCAATAACTTTGAAATGTGGTGTTATCGAAGAATGTGGAAAATATTTTGGACACAACACATAACAAATTCGGAAAAGCTACGAAGAATGAAAAAAAAAATAGAGAAATACTCAACAGTATAAAGAAAAGAAAAATTAGCTATTTTGGTCACATACTAAGAAACGAGAAATACGAATTGATGCGGCTGGTCATACAAGGGAAGGTGGAAGGCAAAAGAGGACCGGGGAGACGACGCACGTCCTGGCTGAAGAACTGAAACAATGGAGTGGGAAAACGTCAATAGAACTTTTCAGAACGGCTGCAGATAGAGTCACATGAGCCATGATGATCGCCAATGTCCTTAGGGATGGCATTTTTAGACTTATTGGGTCTACTCTGTATATATTATCAGGATTCTTATATATCATATGCAAAACTCAAAATTCTAAATTCTAAAAATTCCTTAATTTTCGAAGGTTTACGCGTCCTTGCCATAGGGTATTTACATGTTTTTATATTCTCTACATTCTGTAATAGCTACCATAAAAACCCTTTTATAAAGTCGATATAAAGTAGAATTGAAAAAAATTCAATTTCGTCAAACATTATCCGGGCCAATCCCACCTTATTATAAAAGTTTGATCGATTTTTGCGGAACCGACCCCACTGAAACCCGATTTGTATGCATGAGATGAATGAATAACATAGTTGCTACATGAAAATCTATTTTGCTAATGCAACTTATATTACTTTATTAGTTTCCGTGTGAGCGTATAAACGAATTCGGCAAAAGGAACTACGTGTAATGGTAAATCAGTGAAAAATACGGTTTACAATGACATAATAGCGAGCCCGATTTGCATACACCGGCTTAAGGGTGGTCGATATTATTATCTATCAGCGGAGGACGGATTTGAACTGGAAAATTTTAAATCGTTGAAATTCATTTAGGTAAAGTACAGTTACTTGGATAAAGGTATTTGTTTGTAAATGACCATTTCTTCCATAGATATGCAAAAGAGAAACATAACTGTTTTTACAAAAAAATCAATATCATCACACATAGCGGATTCTGTAAGCAAACTATTAAATTCATAATAAGTCCATAAAGTGGCTGACTTTTATATTTATTTCTATTTAAGAACACTTGTGATGTTGAAGGCTTGATGGGACGATGGAACTTCTATTGTTTTTTTTTTTTCAACGAAGACAAATTAAGCACATTATTGGCAAAAAAGATTTAATAAAATATCATACATTTAATTATTACGCTATGTTGACGTAGGTCAGTTTACCTACATAGTCGAGGTGTTGTCTAACCAACAAGAATAAACTCATAAAATCCACCGTCTATGGCTTAGTTCCTTGTATAAGGTCTATGGAGTCATGTTTATAGTATAATTATGAACCGCGATCTGCAGTGTTGCAGTTTTTAACTATGTAAGCCACGGTAGTAAAATTATAACATGTGTGTCAAAGTACATTAGAATGATAATGATGTATTATGATGTATGATATATATCTAAATCTATCGGATTTATGGTACCATATGCGCTCTTAGTATTGGGGTATTGGAATCAGAAAGCAGTCGTACGGGTCGATGGGAGATAAACCAATGATTGTTACATTCAAAGAGGTATCAGACAGGGATGCATTATATGTTGCTGTACAATTCAGTACTATAATTATTTTCTGTATCTTGGCAACATGTTTTCCTTTTGTTTATGAATTATGATTCACATGTGTGTCAAAGTACATTAGAATGATAATGATGTATTATGATGTATGATATATATCTAAATCTATCTGATTTATGGTACCATATGCGCTCTTAGTATTGGGGTATTGGAATCAGAAAGCAGTCGTACGGGTCGATGGGAGATAAACCAATGATTGTTACATTCAAAGAGGTATCAGACAGGGCTGCATTCTATGTTGCTGTACAATTCAGTACTATAATTATTTTCTGTATGTTGGCGACATGTTTTCTTTTTGTTTATGACTTGTGATTCACTTGTCACTTATCACCGGTCTCTGCACACGTGTACTTGTTAAACAATAAAACTTATTTCTTTTCTAATTAAATATAATAATAGTGTTATTATTATTAACCTGCGTAAACAGGTTATGGGCCCAGTTGCGGAAATTTAGTGTTTTTAAGTTTGTGTTCTAAACAAAATAAAATGTGTGCCTACAACAGTGTAGTTTGTAGGAAAAATTGTGTTCACAATTGTTACACGTGTGTCATTTAGTTACGGCTTGGTCCAGCAATCAATTTTTTATTGTTAATGTAAAACAATTTATTGGAGTCGGTTTTGTTTCGTGGAAATTTCAATTGAAAAGAACATTGGAATGACGTGGTGTTCTTGATTGTCATTCCTCAAGAGAAACCTGCTAACACTGACGATAAGTACAAAGACTTCGTTAAAAATGATTTTACTGCAGAGGATATTATTGTTCAGTTAGTTAGAAATAATGTTTTGTTAGTAAATTTAATTAAAAAACAGTGTTTTTTACTTAAGTTTTTTACAATAATTTTTTACATACATGTATGATTATCACATGTTCTTTTGCTGTGCTAAGTCTCTTAATTTGTAAACTGTACCTAGTTTCAATTAATTGTTTATACAACTTTATCTCTAAATGTCCATTATCGTAAGCATTTTCACACATTTAATATCATTGACTGCTACATGTCTTTTTAAGGTAACACACATGTTATAACTTCTCTATGGATGTTTGGTTTTTCATATTGTTCTTTTTAGATGAACTGATGATGCTTTCTGAGCAGAAAGCGAAACGTCTTCAATAAATATATGAAGTAGCCACCTTTTTTGTCTTTTATTTCTCCACTTTGACCGAAAAACCCACCACTCTTCGAGTGTTTCTTAGTTTATATTATATATATATATATACCGGTATTTAGGCGGTACGCCCTTCCGGAACGGATCTATGGAGGAGTATCACCGAGCTGCAAGCCCTTATCTCTTGCCGTACTGCTCCACCATAGACCGATCAGACACCAGCATATTCAGTCTAAGCCGCAGATTAATTTAGAATTTTAAACTGCTGCGTTAGCTGTACACCGAGCTGGGGATCGAACTCACATTCACTGAACCACTCGCAGTGAAGCGGCCGCCCAGCCCGCTTTGCTATCTGACCGACTATCTGCGACATAATTCCTCCCCCGACATAAAATATAGACCGTTCTTTCCCGTTCGTAGCAAACAGACTTCGTACATCCTCATGATTTGACTTATAAATAGAAGTAGGTATAAAGAAGCAGTCCCAAGAAAGCTATCAATTCTATTTCATTAGTATCAGCCAACTCGGATTTGTCTTTTTTATATTGTTGATATTTTGGCCGAAAAGTTGCGAGCTTTTCGTTAGTTCTCTTGACAACAAGACTATACATATCTGGTGAAAACAATTTATTAAAATAATAAACGGGACTCGTTGACTTTTCTACTTTTGAACGGATTGATGGGAGTACAACAATATTGGGAGCAGACGTAAGGACGTTTCTAGTTGTCTCCTTTTTACTCCACTTATACCTATTCTTTCCATAGTAATAATTACTGGAATTAATACACTCTTCTTCATTTTCGCTAGATATTATTTCTAAGTCTTGTTGCTGTTCATTTTTACTTAGTTCTTGTTCACTGTCCGTAAAATGATGACTTTCTATATAATATCCTTCTTCCACATCATCATCACTAATGTCAGTGTTCGCCTCTTTATACCATTATGCACACTACTTCGAAATCATCGTCTAATATTCTTACAGCTTTACGAGAACTATCTATATTAAAATAACACTAATGGTGACATTGCGTCTAGTAGACTCCGCGACGTAAATATTTCGAAAACGGGACGAGCGAGGTACCTCTCATTAACACGTTCGAATATACTCTAAAAGCTAGGAAGGTACCGAAATTTACCGAAAATATATTTTCGTTTACAATAGAATGTTTTTTGCATCTTCTGAAAAATTTGTTTTTTAGACATATGTTGTTTCTACATATAGCGATTCAATTACCAACAATAGAGGAATCGATTATAGCCCCGAAAAAAGAAGAAGACACCGTAAGAACCAAAAAGTACCTAATTGACAATCATTTATTAAAATCAGTGACACATTTCAACTATCTGGACTGTTACACAAATTTCGAGAAATATAGACATGGATCACAAAATTGACAATTTTCTGTGTATATGCGCAACATTTTATCAAACATTGAAAAATAAAGTCCCGTAGATTGAACAGGAATAACAATAAATGAGGTATAGAATTTTTCATATAAAAATGATTTCACGCCATTCAAGGTTTTCGACGTCAGAACCCCACAGCGTTGCCAAAATATCTTAACACTTAGTAAGTGAGGAATCTTTAAAATGTTAACTATTTGTCAAACTGTTATATTAACAGTAAATACACTTGGTGTTTAGACTACTGACATACACTAAAATACATAAGAAAACGTTTTAATATAAAATTGAAGACTACAGGGAAAAAACCAGATATGTCAAAATTTCATAAAACCGAGAAAAACGCATATTTAACTTTGAAGACCATAATGTGTCTTACATTGAAACGTATAATAAAACTCGGGAGTCAAAATTGCTCCATAAAAGCACATGAACGGCATTGCACTATTTTTATTCAGAAAAATGTGTTACACTCTTTAAAAATCCAGGAAATTCTTGTCAACCGCAATTTGTCCATTGAAAGAACCAGCTTAGTCATCTGAAACAGAAAATTGTCAATGCTTTCAATAATGAAAATAGATTTCATTTTGATTAGTATTTCTATTGTGAATGATAGGTAATAATAAATACAGCAAAACCTGTCAATAACGGTCACTAAAAATGACAGAACTATTGGCCGATATAAAAAGGTGGCCGCTAATACCAGGTTTTGTAGTCCACAAATTTTGGTTTGGGGAACTTTGAAACTAGCCGGCTAGTACAAGTGGCCGGTTTTGACAGGTGGCCGTTAACACAGGTTTTACTGTAACATGGCTCGTTAAAGATCCCTACCTTTGGTTGGAACACCAAGGCATTCGTCAAAATTTTCCGTTGGTGGAAGCGTGCTCCGGGCGTCGGTGTTTAGTTTTAATCGCAGAAGTAGATCGATGTCGACGTTAAATAAAGAAATAAAAAAAGAGTAATTATAATAATGATAATTTACCTGTTACGACTAATTTTAAGGTAAGACGGAGAAAAAGTCCACAGCTGCAGGACCACAGAATCTCATAAGGCTCATTAAATCGCTGTGCTTGGCTTTTGACATTGCGAGGGGTCCTGAAACAACATACAGGGAATAATATTATAATTTTTTGTGATACCTTATACCTTACCTGAGTAGGCTGGTAATGGTAATTCAAATTCTCCATTCTTCAACTCCGGAGTTGTTAAGGTCATTCGTTTCTTCAAGATGCTTGAAAAGAATGGTCCATTGTAAGAAGATCGATTATTTATGAGTCGACTGTGCTCTGATGTGGCAACAACCTCTTTCAAAACCTGAGTTTTAAAAGGGCATTTTGGAATATACTTATTGTCCAAAAATGATTTCCAGTCCAAAACTATTTTTCGTGTTACTTTCACGACGATGAATGGAGACGGCTTTACGCGGGACCCCTTGATCATGTCTCTAAACTCTTTTGGTACTTCAAAAGGCATTTTTAGATTCCACAGTCCAACATTCTTGTCACACTCTAAGTATGAATGTCCACGGATGGGATATGTAATTTTTTTTTCACGAAGCCCATGGATTTTATTGTTTACGATATAATGTATGAATCGGAATATTGTGAAATTAATGTGTGAATAATGCTAACTTTTTATACCTGCCTGTTTATATTTTTACAAGAAACAAAACGAGTCTTTCTATTACGTTATGTTATATCAATGCATAAATGTCTTGTTGAACATTTAATCATTCAGAAAAATAATTATATTCGATATTCACAAATGTTTGTTCTTACAAAAAAACTTTTTATTATTGAAACACGCATTGTTTAATAATAATTTTTAAATCAATCGAACGCTATCTACCGTGAAACTTGTGACATATCTGGTTCTTTCACTGGACGCATGGACAAAGCTGGTTTTTTCCCAGTACCCCGAAACTTTGAAGTGTAATTACTCATGACAAGACTACTTTTTGCCCTGTACGATAACTCTAAAATGTGCTTCTCCGCGTGTTCTATACCATAGAATAGAAATCTGAAATTTGAAAAAAATTGACATGTCTGGTTTTTTCCCTGTAGTCTTCAATTATATATTTAAAATTTTAAACTTACCTCTTTTAGAGCACTAATAGTAAGAACGTCCCGCCATTATTTCTTGTTCAAAATAATATATCTTATATGGAAGCTTATCAGCTTTCTACAGACTATTTAGTTGTTTTGGCATAGCACAATCACAATACACAACAATAATTAGTTTTTAAAGCTATTAATCTAAATTTAATATGTATTTATAAACACAATTTATTAATAAATAATATATTATGATCAAATTATGTAAAAAGTCAAAACATAAACAAAATTCTTACTCTAAAAAAGCGGCAACACTTTAAACAATTTTGCTACATGCTGAACTGTCATTAAAATTTGAAGTATTCCCGTTTCAGTTGCGTACAATTGTCTAATATATTTAATTATAATTATTATTTTGTGGAATATTAGACTTAAAGAGTTATTTCATAAAATTTATATTATTAATAATAACAAATGTTTTTGGTTATTTAATCAATATAATTCTAAAATTCCCAATATAATGATGATTACATTTTTCTGATCATTAAACCATGTTGACGCCTATGAAAGATCGAGCAGTTCCGTTTGGATTTCTTATTATTAGCTATGTTAGGAAAATTTGAACTCTAAGGTTAACGTTCTGGAAATTTTACATATGAGTGACGTCACTTTAAATTGTGACGTGCAACGTTATTAATTTGAAGAATGGTATAATAGTTTATTTATACCCGGACAATTTCTTGTACAAGATTTTATATAACAGTCGTAGTAGGCTTCATTTCGGTGTTAAAGCTTAATCACAAAAAACACGACAATTTTCTATAATCTATTTAGTTATAACTGCAAATAATATCAAACCGCTGAAAGCCGAATTACTTTAAATCCAATTTCAGTCTCTAATCTCATTAACAAACCACGTTCACATATGAATGGGCCCTCTATGTTTAATCTTCAAATATTGCGGCTTTACAACGGTTACACTGCAACGGGTTGAAATTAGTATCACGTACAATATTACTTGTTCCACATATTTAATTGCTGGTTACTTGTTATAACCCATTTAGTATGTCTTTTACTATATAGTCCATTTCAGCATTCTAAACATCAACACAAACTTTTTTAATCCATGTAATCCTAAGCTATTTTTTTAAGGAAAAAACATTTTTGTAAGCCCTTTGGTAGTCTTGGATATTAGGATAGTTGCTCACTTGATAGTTATATTGCATTTTTTCCACAAGCAATAGGATTTAAAGGCACAAAATTTACACTAAATTAAATAATATTTTAAATAACTATCTAAAGCATAGCTAATTGTCTAACTAGTCATTTTTATGGGGTTTTCTGCTAACTGATCTGAAAATATTATACATGCATTATTTGGCGGTCGAAGCACTTCCAAACAACGACATAAATTGTACAAGGTAACTGCGGATGAAGGAACCTTTTTTTTCGTCTTTATAGAGGGCGGGCCTGGAATCTTCAGAAGACATCTCAGTCCAGGACGCCGCCTGACTGACCTTAGTGCAGGATTCGTTCTTCGTACTCCCGGCGATAGTTCTCGAGGTACTTTAAAATGCCCTCTCGTGGCCGAGTCTACGCCAAACGCCTACCTGCTAAACCAACCCCTTCTCTGTCATCCGGCGATCCGGAAGCGGAATAGCCGCTGTAAGGCCGGCATCACTTCCGAAGCACTACCTTTAATTATTCATTCTCCATTCATACACATCCACACTCCATTGATCAGCAAGGAGGCTCCCTGCCTCGTTCCAGGTAGCGCGTAGAAGACCCTCATCGCTCCTAGTACGGCATCATTCCCAGACGGGCATTTCCTCCTTCTCCACAGTCCCACTCACGCATTCTACTCATACAGTCTGGCCCACTTTTCTAGCTTCACTTTTCAGCATCATTCACTCTTACCTTTAGCGTTGGTCCAGCTGTCTTTCTTCCTCTTCCTTTTTCTTGATCACTGCACGAATACAGCTGTGTATGTTAGTTCAACCTTATTTATTTTCAATCATTTTTTTAAGGCATTCATCTAGGCATTCATCTGTGTCATCCTTTCCGAACCTAGAGTGGTAGGCCCTAAAACACCCGTGTCCTGTGAGCACCTGCGTCAAGAAATAATCCAGTCACCTGTGGCCACAGTCCACCAAATCTCTTATGTTCGGGATCAGCATTTTCGTCCACTGTGCCACATCCTCCGTGTTCCGCTTTTCTTGCCATCTTTCAATTGACCTATCCCTTTCCTGTCTTCTCTCGGCCACAGTAAGGTTTGGGCCGCTTCTCTCTTTTCTTTCCACCGCCAAAACATGCAACGGAACACCAGTGATGGTCCACAAGGCTGCCGCAGACACAGTCCTGTAGGCACATGCCACTCGCAACAGACTTGTTCTGTCCACGTATGTCATGAGCCTCCTATAGGCGGTTATCTCTACCGCCTCGCTCCAGACTGGTGCCGCGTAGAGGACGATCGACTGTACAACACCGTGTAAGACCCTCCTCCTTTCGGATTTGGGTCCACTAATGTTGGGCATCACCCTCCCCAACGCAACCGCACTATTCTCAGCCTTCCGGACCACCTTCCGCACGTTCCTTCCCGGGTGAAGGAACCTACACTTGTTCATTTGATGCCTTAGATCAACCAAAAATTTTTGCAGATATCTCTTCTATTTATGACGGCTCTTGGATTGAGGAACTCAGTGACATGAATATTTCACTCAACGATGTCGGAGAGATAGCACCAAAAACTCGCGTTATTGAGAGACTTGACGCGGAAGATTTTCCGGGTGAACATTTTATAGTGCGTAAGTTAATTTTGAGCCTACACAAAAGCTTTTGTCATGTAAGAACACAAGAACTACTTAATTTGCTCCGCGAAAAATATTGAACTTTAGGGGATAGACGGATTGCGCAGTCCATTTTAAACGAATGTGGTATATGCAAGAGACAAGATTCGAACGATTTAGAGAAATCGTTCGAAGTACAAACGCCTTCGCTGCCGGCTGATACAGTTCGGGATGCTACAGCTTTGGTAATTCCCGGAGTGGACTTAGCTGGACCTCTTTACTTGAAATCGGGCGAGAAAGCATGGATTTATTTGTTCACCTGTGACGTTTATCCTCCACTTCATCTGGAACTCGTTACCTCGTTGTCAACAAATGCCTTTAGTTAAGCCTTTCGTCGGTTTGTTGCAAGTCGAGGACGCCAGGAGAACAGTTTATAGTGACAACAAATTTTACGGGATTCGAGAATGCGCTTAAGCAATTCGACTGGAATACTATCGCGGAATATAGTTCTACACAACGTATTAAGTGGCGTTTTAACCCCCCTACAGCTGCATGGTGGGGTGGATTTTGGGAGCGATTAGTAGGTATTGTGAAAAACCTTTGCGAAAAGTTTTAGTCAAGCGTCCCGCAATTATAAAGACTTATTGACATTATAATATCAAATTACAATCAAAATACGACGTTTACAAGAGTTAAGAAATCATTTGCGAAAAAGATTTCGTGCTGAATATCTGAAGAATACGAAGGTGTCCATAGTGTCTATCGGGATGTCATTTTATTCGGCAATGACAACATCAAGCGTTTTCAGTGACCTTTAGGAAAAGTTATTGAACTTATACCTGGTAGGGATTACCAGGTGCGGTTAGTTCGTCTTGGCGACTGAGAGAGTTTACCACAAGAGAACATTTGTTGACTCTAGTTTCAGGAAAAACCAAGTAAAAAGAAGAGTGCGGGAGGGACAAAAAGCGGATTGCCCGACTTAAATGAAAGATATACGCGATGTGGTCGGATGGTGAACACTCCTTTAAGATTCAAGTGATATTTTTTTTACTTGTAATTTTTTGTGACTCGTCAAATTTCTCAAGGAGGGAGAATCTCGAATAACTACTTAATAGGTTTACTTCAAAAATTCCCTAATTAGCGCATCGTCTCTCCAGATGAGTGCTGGTATAAGGCAATTAAATTTTACAACGTTCTTGTCTGGGAATGTAGGGAGTAGCATAATAATATTATTAGAATTACGTAGATATAGTTGGTCAAATTTGTATCACGAAAGGCAAACTGTATTAAAATAAAACTTTAAAGCCGCACTTGTATAATTAAATACAAAAGTAATTTTTTTTTGTATATATATATATATATATATATATATATATATATATATATATATATATATATATATATATATATATATATATATATTCAGGGATTCTACATTATTTACTGCCTTTCCTCGCTCAACCGTTTCCATCTCTCTCTGTTGTTCCATTCTTCATCGTTTAGGCCTCTCTTACTCATGGCGTCGTCTACTTCGTTCCTCCAGGATTTTCGGGGTCGTCCTCTTTTCCTCCATCTTATGGGGCTCCATTTGGTTATTCTCTTATCCATCTGCTGTCAGTAGTTCTTCTTACATGTCCGTACCACTTTAGTCTTTTTTGTTCTATATATGTTAGTATGACTGTTTCTATTGATGTTCTTTGCTTTATTTCGTCATTACTTCTCCTATCCATTCTTGTTACTCTGCAGCATCTTCGCAGGCATTCCATCTCTGTTGCTACTATCTTACTGCTGTTTTTCTTGTTAATGATCCAATTTTCAGCCCTATATGTCATAATACTTCGCCCTAATGTTTTATAAATCTGTGGTTTTGTCTTCATATTTAGGTGTCTATCCCACCATTCTGAGTTAAGTTGTCGGATTGCTGTTCTTGTTTGTCCTAATCTTTGTGTAATTTCTTCCTCTGTTGTTGCCTTTTTCGTGATTATAAATATATATAAATATAAATATCTTCTATGTCTTCTTCACTTGTAGATAGGTACTCTGTTTTCGCGAGGTTAATATCTAGGCCAGCCTCGGTATATTCTTCTTGTAGTTTTTTCATGTAGCTGAGGTCGTCTTGGTCTTGTGCAATCACTACTTGATCGTCTGCAAAGCTCAACGTATATAGGTATTCGTTCCGTACCGGTACTCCCATGCCTTCGCATTTTCTTTTCCATGTAGTCAAGGCTTTCTCTAAGTATATTTTGAATAGGGTTGGAGATGTGGAATAACCCTGCAGGAGCCCTTTTGTTGTGGCTTTTTTTTTAACTTGAAATTTAATTTTATAATATTTCGAAGCGGAATCTTTCGTGGAAAGTAACTGTTCCGAAACGTTCCACACGTAGCACTTTAGATGGGTTTCCATATGCACTGATTATTGGTGCCAGTCGATACTTTATTGGCACGTGAAAACAATTCAAATAAACTGACGCCAGTAAAATGGCGCCATTAATCCATGCGCCAGCCAAGTAAAAAGCAGTTGTACTTATTGGCGCCAGCAGTTCGCGTTTTTAAAGCGTTCTTTATGTAATCTCTGCTACAATGTCAAAAGTTGAATGCTCAAAAGCATCAAGAAAATGGTCGACAAAGGAAATAAAAAGTTTTTAGATATGTACGATGAACATCCTTGCCTATGAAATGAACTTCCGTCATATAAAGAAAGGAATCACAGGGTCGGACACTGTAAAACTTTGATATTAATGCTGTATACCTTGGAACATCATAAGGTTATAGGGCATATAAAAGCGGAATATCAACATATGCTATATATAGGTTGGTATGATGTTGCTGACCGGTTTTGCATTTCTCATGCGACTATTTGATTTTTGGATTTTATTGGATATACGTTCTAACAAAAACTACTCGAACTAGTTCTGAGTCATTTTCAGATCATTCAAATATACTTCAGGGTCTTCATGAGCTACCTCTTCTATAAAATTATTAGATACTCCTAACGTAATTCGACGTGATTTACCTACCTGGACGGACCCAGAATCTGCGCTTTCGTTTTATCTGCAATGTTTTCTCCAGTATTTTTTGCATTTCTAATGCCTAAATTTGCACAGTAACATTACCTAATACTTGCACGTACTATTGCAATTGATACCATTTTAAATACTACGCTCGTTTAAAACAATAGAAATGTGTGGAAATTAACGCTAGAGCCAGAAAACTGTAATGCTACTGGCGTCAATAATCAATGCATGTGTAAACCCATATCTTTGGATGCACGAATATGGCTATTATAAGGTGTTCGACATTGGAACTCGGTACCTGGTAGAGCAATTTCCACGCTGCGTTCTATTGAGACTCATCCCTCAGCTTCAGTATTCATCTTGTTGGTTAGACGAGACTCCTAGTACATATTAAAAAATTGAGTCATTTTGTAGCCACTGATATGTCGATTGCATAGTGTTTTTTGTATTCGTAACTAATAGTTTGTATTTCTTTAAAAGCAAATATCTGGTCTGGTCTTGGTATTAGCCAAATAAGCCATTCAACATATTCAGTTATCCTACCTCTTATGCATTGTACTCATACTTTGTAGTAGGTACATGTAATTGCTCTCCACCACTTTTAAATATTCCTGCTGTTATTTAATCTCTTTGCTTGTTGCCTATATTTGTTGTAAATTATTTTTGGCTTGTGCTGGAATTTCAACTTATTCATTTTCGTTAACTGATCTTTAAGATATATCTTTTTATTCTTTGTTTTTCTTCACTAATTAGATTTCAATCCTCACCTCTGATCAGTATCATCATCATAAGTGGCTCGACAATCCGTTGTGGATCTTGGCCTGCTCACAAAGAAGTCGCCACTCCTGTCAATTCCTGGCAACTTCCCTCCATCTTCTCGCCGTTGAATCTGTAGGTCTTCTTCCACATCATCAATCCATCTCCTTCGTGGACGTCCTCTGCTACTTGTGCCCTGTGGTTTTGAAAATGTGTATTCCCTCTTTGTGAATTCGTGATCTGACATCTTAGCAATGTGTCCAGCCCATCTAAGTCTCTGCACGAATTTCACAATATCTGAATCGTCAAAGTTGTATCTTCGGCCCATTTTCATTTACGGTCCCAAAAATCTTTCTAAGAATTTTTCTCTCAAAAATACCAAGAAGTCTTTCATCATTTTAAGATAAGGTCCACGTTTCAGCCCCATATATCAAAACCGGTCTTATTAAGGTCTTGTACATATTGAGCTTTACTGCTCGTTTTATATTTTAATTTTTTAAATGTTTCTGGAGGCCATGATATGTGAATTCTTTGACTTGCTCAAAGGTATGGTTGTTAATTTGAATTCTCTGTTGGATATTTCGGGGGTTTATAGAAATCAACTTATATTTGGTTTTTTCCTCGTTTACAAGTCCTAATTCACTTGCCACGTCCGCAAGCCTTGTAAAACACTGCACCGTGTCTCTCATACTTCTGTCCACTATAACTATATCTTCAGCGAATGCGAGAATTTGCGTCTATCTATTAGAGATAGTTTCATTCATTCTAATATTTAATTGTCTGATTACCTTTACAAGGCAATATTAAAGAGGAGGCAGGCCAGCGTGTACCCCTGTTTTAGACCATTGTTAATGTCAAAGCAAGTAAAGTTTTCTCCTTCAATTCTAACGCATGAGCTTACGTTTTGCATTGGTAATCGGGTTAACTTAATTACCTTAGTTGGTATCCCAAAGTCTATCATTGCATGATATTATGCAGTTCTTTTCATAAGCTGCTTTGAAGTCGACGAAGAGATGGTGTTTATCTATGTTATATTCTAGTGACTTTTCCATAATCTGCCTATGTGCTTGAATTTAATGTGTAGCTGACTTTCCAGTAGTAAATCCGCATTGATATTGACCAACAATATCCTTTGAATATATTTAAGTCTTTCAAATAATACATTGCCGAAGATCTTATACGCAGATGCTAACAGAGTAATGCCTCTATAGTTCTTATACTCCAGTTCATCATCCTTTTTATGCAACAGATATATTATTCCCTTTTGCCACTCTTTTAGTGCCATATTCATTTCATTTTGCCATATAAGTACTATTAGTTTATGGATAATTTTTTTTATACATTTCCAAATAGATTTCATCGATTCCTGGGGCTTTGAGTTTTAGGATTGCATTTTCCACTGCTTTTCTTGTTGGGTCTTCTCTGTCTAGTTGAATGTTGTAGATTTTGTTGATTGTCTATGTTGTAACCTTCTTCAATATCGTTTATATTTACATGGTCGCGGAAATGTTGTGTCCATCAGTTAGGAACTGAGTTTTTATTATGTAGAATTTCTCTGTTAGTATCTTTACAAACTTTTAATCATGGTTTAAATTTTCGACAACTATTATTTAAGGATGTGTAGCATTTCCTCGTTTCATTTTTATCAAATAAACTTTGTGTCTCATTGGGAGTGTTCTGTTCGTATTCCTTCTTCTTATGTCGATGGATGTGTTTTTCCTCTCTTCTAAGACGTCTATACTCTTCTTTTTTTCTCCATGTACAACCTGCATCGATGGTTTTTTGATATGCTACTTTCTTTCTATTTGGCACTCATGATCAAACCAATTTTGATCTTCTATTTGCTTTCTGTATATATTTGCAATGTCAGGATCTTTTAGTTTATTAATGTCGATTTTTTCTCTCCTTTTTTAAATTGGACATTCTTTTTTTTAATTGTGTCACCTCTGATCAATATGGTATTATTCTTCAATATTTTTACCTTACATATACAATAGAATATTTTATTTTTTTTTAGATAACTTTTCTTTTTAGCATACCCTGAAATGTTTTAATTTCTTCACCATGTTTTCACACTTCCTATCAAACTAATATATTTTTTCCCTTCTCGCACTTCACATCACTTATGCTTGTTTGTTGTACCACTTCTCCACCAAAACTTCTCTTGTTTTTTCTAATCTGTTAATTTAATTACTTCTTGATCAATCTGGATTATTGTTCTTTTGTCTGGTGATATCCATGTACCTTTACAAATTTTTGTCTCCTTAATTGGGTAGTTCGTACAACCATGAAGCTTTTGGCTGTGAATTTTTCTACAGGGGTGAAATACACAAGTCTACACAAAAACTGAGAATTTCTTTATTTTAAAAATAATCTTGTTAGAATCATTTGACAATAAGAAAACAAATTAATGAACAACCTTCACTTCAATAAAGATTTCATTAAAATTGATTGTTTTATAAATAATATGTCATAGTAGACATTACAGAAGCTAAATACAAACTGAAAGAAAACAGCAGTGAAATTAGGCACAGTGTTCTTGTGAAATAATAATAAATATCAATAACTCAAATTAAATACTTCTAAAGATTCAGCTCTGTTGTTGTTGCTGCTGCTGCTGCTGTGACATCTTCATTTCAGCTATTTCAATAACAGCTTCCCTTATTTTGCTTTTCTCTATACCCAGCCACTGCACTTTTTCCATCTGTTCTGTAACGAACTTGACTTTTCGCTGAAAATAATCTTTTGCTCCCTCAATGTCCTAAAAGAACAATGCAATAAACAAACATTTAGAAATTAATAAATATTTTGTTAATTTATTCTTTTTAATTATATTTCTTGATTTTTTTACCAACCATGTATTTACCTTATGTGATATAGTTTAAAGCAATATAGAGAAAATAATAGTATCTGACATATGTTTATATAAAGCCTATAAAACACGAAATTTAGAATTTATTTGATTGTAGATTGAATAATATGTATATTAACATAATTTATTTTGCAGCCTGTGGTACAGCTTAACTTTCTACAATGCTACAAAACTATTTGCAAAAGGTAACTGACAAAACAGACATGTATAAAATACAAAATATAAAATATTTAGTTACCTTTTCTACATAATATCTTGTTCCAATATCGATTATAACATTTTGTGTGTCATGAAGTTTACCAGGAACATACATCTAGATATTTTGGTTAAGGAAAAATTATTAAATACAGTAATTGCCGTACAATCTGCTAATTTTAATACAATTATAGTTCAATGATAGTTATCAATAAACAATATATCCAAAAATCACTTTATTACTATATAGTAACGCCTATAGTATGCATTCTACATTTATATATTAAACTTTCTTGAACCGAACGACTGAAATACGTGTTTAAAGGATACAGATCCAGTTAGAGGTACTAAAATATCCTGTCCCTCGGATTCGGCAGTGATTTTCTCCAGTGTTTCTCCTGAAGTTTGATATTTGCCCTGTGCTACCTTCAAAGACGCAAGAGATTCTTGAAACAGACTTACTTCCTGAAAGATTAAGCTAATTTTAGTAACACATGTACTGGGTATGTTTGAGTCTTACATTGTCCAATTGGTGTTTTAGTTGGGATAGTTGTTGTACATTCAATGTAGTGAGATCAATCTGTTGCATTCCTTTTTGTTCTGTTGCTGATATTGAAGCCATTTTATGTGGATTTAGTTATTATCAATATTATAAAACAAAAACTCGGGGTCTTGTGCCGATTTAAAACATAACCTAAAAGGTCATCAACACTAAAAAAGAAGAATTAGTAGCAATACGTTGACTGGTTTAAAGTATAACATCAGCAACTCAAAATTATTTATAACACGGCCGTCGCGTCGTCATCATGAAGATGACTATGTTATAGTGTTTCACGGACGATTTTCACATTTGGTCCCATTGAAGATAGCTACAAAGGAGCTGTGAATTAAATTCACAAAACAAATTTTTGACGTTTGACTGTGTTGTCATGTCTTTATAATGTATATGTTGTAGGCTTCAATTACAAATAGAGAAGCTTTCAAAAATATATTTTTATTATATTATTATATGAATTATGCACTTTTTTTATTTTTTTATATACAACACGAACGAATAAATACTCGTTTCTTCTCATATAAATTGCAGTTAATTATTACAACATTTTTTGGCATTTGCCTTTGATAATAAGCTAATAGATTTGGCAATCCTCAAACCACTAGTTGCCAGATTGTTACAGATGGTCACCAGATGTCTGTGGAAAGTACCTGAATACTATTCTTATTATTCTTTGAAAGAATTTCTTTTTTACTGTTAGTTTGTTAACGTTCTATTGGATTTTTATTAATTATAAATCATATGCTATTTCCCGATTTATTAAAAAAACATGGCAACACAGTCAAGCGCCAACATTTCGTTCTATGAACTTGATTGACAGCTCAATTATAGCTATCTTCAATGGGACCAAATGTGAAAATCGTCCGTGTTTCACTATACTATAATTAATATTAAACTATATTGATAAAAATAATTTTAAAATGTAATAAACTAGATTAAATAATAGTTACAGAATATAGATTAAATAATAGTTATATAGGTCATCATCCAGAATACGCTGCGGTGAAGATAGCTACTAATAAGGTCGGCATAACGCAGAACGTAAACTTGTGTTTGGCAGTGTTGCCATGTCCTTAGAACGTATGTTTCTATGCTTCAAATCTGCAGAGAGAAAGCCTTGAAAAAGTGTATTTTTATCAGATTTTTATTTATATTATTTTATGGATTCTGCAATTTTTTAATTTTTTATAGTACATAAACGATATTTGATTCTTTGATTAAACAATTAATTTTTATAATCTTATTGCTTTTGATTGCATATATTTTTCTTTTTTAATGTAAATTTCTTTTTGCCAAACATCAATATTTCGTTTTGTCATGCATCATTTCTGGCTATCTTCACCGCAGCGTATTTTGGATGATTTCCAGTTATTTGCATTTAAAGATATCAAAAAGAAGAATTTTTCTACATTAGGTTAACTGTCAGTCAAATACAATTGTCATAAATTATTAGGTTCAGAAAAAAAATTAATTCAAAATGTTAATTTCCAGGGGTCTCAATACCCTCAGGGCACTTAAAAACTTAAAAATAGCTCCGGTACACCAGTCTGTAAGAAACAGCGGACACAGGTAACTTAACATTTACATAGCAGACATTATTATGTAATTTTTACACACATATCTGTTCATATTTTTTAGTGTAAATTACCGAAAAGGAGCTCCAGAAGCCTCAAGAACTGTCATCTGGGCTGCTGAGGGCGTTCAAGGTTTTATGTGGTGGTGGATCCTTTGGCACTTGTGGACAGAACCTGATCATATTCTTGTAAGTATTTTGGTTAAGCAAGGCAAAAGTATAAAATACAGAAAAAGATATTAAAACAGGTGATAATTTTCAACTACACAAATATTTAATAATCTCTGATAAAGCAAGGATGTAAGAACTGTGTTCAACGAATATTGTGTAGATATAATTCATCAATAAACAAGGATTAACAATAACTAATACAGTTCTGTTTTTTTAGGGTGAGTTTCCTTATCCAGATCCTTCCAAATGGACAGATGAAGAGCTGGGTATACAACAGTAAAATATGTGTATTTGTTAATAGCTTCAGTTAGTTGTAATATACTGTTTTATAAATATTATTTATTTTTATACATTCCTTCAGTTTTCATTTTCCTAGTTTTAAATAAGCTGAATTGAGAAGTATCTTACCAAATGCAGAGCTGAACAGTAGCGCACCTAGAATTTACCTCTGGGGGGGTTTTGGTTGGTCACCAAAATTTTTTTTATGATGTTAACTCCATTTTGAGTCCTTAAAATGTGTAAGTAACAGTGTCGAAATAGGGTCCTGGGGGGGGGGGGGTTTAACCCCCAAAACCCCCCCCTCGGTGCGCCACTGGAGCTGAATATAAAATACAAACCTGTAATATTTGATGTCTGAATAAAAAAATAACAAGTCTGCATATTGCTCCTAAAGATTTTGAATGACTATTGATCTTTCTATAAATGTTCACAAGTAATGTTGTTATTCTTGCTATGAAAGAACCTTTTTTCAAATCAAAACGAACTCCAGGTAATGTATGTATTTATTTGTTTTCAACAAAAGAACACAGTATTTTCCAAATTTCAATACCTTAAATTGTAAAGGAATTCCTTAAAAATAAACGCTTGGCAAAGCTTGAAACGTAGTGTTATTGAGCAAGCTCCTGAGCCACAAAAACTGGGCAACATAAATGGAAACATTTATTAGATAGGAATTAAGTACAATGACTGTCCAAACAGCACTTATTTCGTTGTACTATAAAGAATTCAACAACCTTAAAAATAAAAAACTGGAGAAAAAAAAACACGAAACAGATCAGAATGGAGAATAATCCTTGAACAGGCCAAGACCCAAAAAGGGTTGTCGAGCCAGTGATGATGATGATAAAGAATTCAAACAGATGAGGTATTTTATTCACAATGTTGGGTTTTCAGTATACATTACATGGTCAAATATTATTTGTACTTGCTACAATTTTCAAAATATGTCACAAGTAAATGCTTTGCCTAACCTTAATAATAAATTTTTAGATCTAGTTTTCTGTACTCAGAGGGCTGCAGTTGTGTCGATTTCAACTGATATTCTATTCAATACTTTGCAACATCATTCAGCTTATACTATATTGTTACATGCAGCCAATTTAAATTTGTAATCAAGTTTTAAATGAATATTTAGCCTCAATTCCTTGGAACAAGGTATTAGATGAATCAGATATAAATTGCTGCTTAGAAAATTTTTATCATATTTTATATGATGCCATCAGTATGTTTGTTGCTATCAAATGGTTTAAATCGTTAAACTTTCCAGTTTGGTTTTCGCGAGAATTAATTGAGCTTGTCATACGGAAAAAAATAGCTCACAGGAATTTTAAAGCATCAAGAAAGTCATATGAGGAATTTTCGGTGTTAAGGGAAAGATGTAAATCATTACAAGCAGTATGTTATAAGAACTATTTAGAGAATATTCAAGCAAATCTTTCAAGTAATCCCCACTCTTTTTGGAGGTATGTTAGTACTACATGTGGGTCTAGTGCTTATCCTAATGTAATGTCTAATAAAGGTGGGGATGTAATAGCTCAGAATGGTGATGAAATAGTCAATCTTTTTGCCAGTTATTTTTCAGGTACATATAATGATAGTGAGTATAATGTACCTAATTTTAAATTGGACTATAGTGTGGATTTTCAGATTTTAAAGTTTAGTCTGACTGATTTTTTCGAGGGGATTATGGGTTTAAAAACTACATATTCTTCAGGCCTGATGGTATACCTGCAGCACTTATAAGTACTGTATTTTTTCCCTTTGTAAACCTTTACAACAAATTTTCAATGTATCATTGTCATCATCTGTATTTCCACAATATTGGAAAAATAGTTTTCTTACACCTATCTATAAATCTGGCAATCGCGAGTGTGTTAACAATTATAGAGGTATAACTATTCAATCAGCAATCCCGAAACTTCTTGATAAATTGGTATCGATAAATCTCACCTGAGCTTGCAGAAACATAATTATTGATGAACAGCATGGATTTTCTAACGGGAAGTCAACAGTAACAAACCTTGTCAATTACCAACAATACTTGTTGGGTGCATTTAAGAATAAAATTCAGGTCGACAGCGTTTACACTGATTTCTTAATGGCCTTTGACCAGGTTAATCATAATCTTTTGGTCCACAAACTTCATGCATTATATTAAAAATAAGCGTCACAAGTATGGTGTGAAACTATATAAAATGTGTACAACAGATGGTTACACTTATAGAATTAAAGTATATTGTGGCAAAGAAGATCCTATTTCAAGTAAGGGACATTCACATAATGTTGTGATGGCAATCATGGATAGCTTACTAGACACAGGAAGAACACTGTACGCTGATAACTTTTACTCCAGTGTACCATTAGTTCAAGATCTGCTAGAGTGAAGAACTTTATATTGTGGAACTTTAAGAAGTAACCGAAAAGGTCTCCCTAAGACAATTGGTACAAGAAAAATGAAATCTAATGAAGTGATAGGTATGTGCAACAAACAAGGGATAACAGTTATTAAGTGGCAAGATAAGCGGTCTGTTTTAATGATAACCAGCAAGGGGAACCATAACACTGCTCTTTACAATACTGGTCGAAAAAATAGAACACAAGTCGACATTTTACTGGCTAATTGGTCTTTACCAAAGCCATCTAATTAATTAAAAAAAAAGTCGACATTTTAAAACCACTTTGTTATTGACTACAATAAGGCCAAAAAAGGGGTTGATTATAGTGATCAAATGTTAGCTTACTACACTGCTCTTAGGAAGACGTTAAAGTGGTATAAAAAACTTGCTTTTGAGTTAATTTTTGGGGCAGCTTTAGTGAACTCTTGGATCATTTATAATACGATAAACTCAAATACAAAGTGGCCTCTAATAAAATTTCGCGAAGAAGTAGCATTTCAGCTAGCCAAGAAGTCTACGGACCAAACATTGGTTCAGTCTTCGAAAAGAAAACATACTGACCAAACCAGAAGGATCTGGTACCAAAAAAAGGCGAAATTGTATGGAATGTTACAAGAAGCTGAGGGAAACAATGAAAAGTAAAGAAGCTGATAAAAAGGTCACTAAAGTTACTACATACTGTAGCACATGCGAGGAAAAACCTGCTTTATGTTTACCTTGTTTTAATTTTAAACACAATGTATAAATTTTCAAACTTATACTTACTAATAATTAGCATTTGTTGTTTTTATATTTTATGAAGACTACACATAAATCTTTAAAAACTTACACATAGATCGCACTCAGATTTCTTAAGAACTACCAGACTATTCCGACTGGTGTATCTAAATACAATATTCTATAATACCAGTCAATTAAAACTGATAAAGCATACAACATAATAATTGAATTTTTCTTAATCGCAGCGAAGGTGTTAACGATATTGGTAAGGCTATCAAAAACTCACACTTCCTGCTATTTGCTGATGATCTTAAGTTATTTCGTTGTATACATAATAAATCGGATAGAGATCTCCTGCAAGATGATGTAAATAATATATGTTTATGGTCAAAACAAAATAGTTTAAGCCTAAATCCAACTAAATGTTCTTGTATTTCATTTGGTGGTATAAATAATCTAATAGCTAATAGATATGTTCTTAATGATGTACTCTTGGATTCAGTTACTGAGATAAAAGACTTGGGTGTATTATTGGATTGTACATTGACATTTAGAAGCCACTTTCTTAAAATTAAGGAAACAGGATTTCGTAATCTTGGTTTTATTTATCGTAACAGTCATGATCTCTCACCTATGATATTCAAATTATTGTATTGCTCTCTGGTACGCTCAGGTCTTGAATATTGCTGTTGTTTGGTCCTCATTTCATCAAGTATACATTGATGGATTGGAAAGCGTTCAGAGGAAGTTTCTAAGATCTTAGGCTTTAAAGCACATATTAATATAAAAAATACTGAAAATTATTTCATAGATTATTCTATAATAATGTCTCAATTTAACATTGCTACATTGAAGAACCGCATGTTGAGAGCTGATATGTTATTTTTGTTTAAAATTCTAAACATTATTAATTGTCCCTCGTTATTAGCTAATGTACACTTAAACACAATACATAGAACTCGACACACTGCACTCTTTTATATGCCTTTTCATAGGACTGATTATGCTCGTCATTTTCCCTTGTCGAGAATGCTCAGCTCTTGCAATGATCTCCTTTTGGATCCTTTCTGCCCAAACATTAATGCTTTCAAAAGGCAACTTAAGAATCTAATTATTAATCTAGATATGTGATATTTTTTTATATATTTATTTTTTAACTTTTGTGATTTGATATACTGTTTTAATGTACAAATTTTAACTGTTTACTTGTTTCTTTGTTATTGTTTTGATGTTTATTGTACATGATCTTTACTTTTTACTATTTGTTGTGTTTTATTGTAAATGTAATGTATATATTTTATTGTAAAATAAAATCAAAGTTTAGTAATAAAAAACTTGTAAATAAAACATTTATTGAAATTTTATAAACAATATTCAAACAAATCATAACAGATAAACATATTTACAAACAAACAGTAATTATCTTGGGCACATAGCGTGTCTACCGCCATCTACTGGCAGGCTAGCTCCAGTTATAAAACTAGCATCCTCACTAGCTAAGAAAGTGATTGTCTTGGCAACTTCGTCGGGATTTCCGGGTCTACCAAGTGCGTGAGTGTCTTTCGTCCTTTGTAGGAATGCTTCATATTGCTCATCATTCATGCCACCTACAAAAACATTGATTATTGATTGATTAAGGAAATAAACATTTTTCTACAAAATCTCTTTACCTCTCTTCTGAAGATTAGTAAGTGTCACACCTGGGTTTACACTGTTAACTCTGACCTGTTTGCCTGCTAACTCCAGGGCAACACAACGTGTGAACTGATCCACAGCCGCTTTGGACATACAGTAAGCTAGAACGTTGGGGAAGGACCGCATTCCGTTGACGCTGCTCACGTTAACTATGTTTCCTTTCGTTTTTACCAAGTGAGGAACAGCCAACATGCTGAGATGGTAAACAGATCTGACATTGGTGTTCATTAGACGATCATATTGATCAAGAGTTGTGTTTTCAATGCTTCCTGTAAATATTAATGTCATTAGTTGTGTGATTTGTTAAACATTTAAAAGTACAGTGTTATTATTGTACAGAGATAATTTGTAATGTCGTGGACCTGACGTAATCATTTAGTGACGTCGATCTACGAACGAAACAATGAAATCAGGCATTGCTAAAATTATGCAGTTCTCTTCAGTGCGTTATCGTAGCGAGACAGAACTAGTTTTTGCGTCAGTGATATAGCTTTAATTTTTTTTTTTTTCGTGAACAATCGTTTTTAATATTTTATCATTTTTTGGATCACTCTGAATAAAAAAGGTTAATTGTAATTTTTCTCTAAAGTTTTCAACTTATAAACAATTTAAAGCTGACAAAAAAAAACGAAAAATTATGATATACTCCATTCGCTTAGCTCGAGCACATTTTGACAAATTCATTGTCGGAAACCTACAACACAATAATTCCTACTTCTCAGTATTAATAGCTCAAGTATCCTACTATTGCAGACTTCTTTCTTTAAAAAAAGAAGAATTATTCTAAATAGTGGAAGTGTATACTAAACCCATCAAATTTTGGGTAGTATATATTTAAAAAATATATTTTAGTTGTTATAATTTAACATAAGTATTTATTATATGGTGCAGATAAATAAATATTGATTGTCGGTAATTCGCAAAGTTCTATTTTATTTACTATTTAGTTTGTTTACCATTAATATTGGCTATGAGTACGTGTACTTGGTTGTATAGTAATTTCCAGCTACTTTTAGTCTATCAAAAAGTAACTAACTTCGCAAAAAAATAATTACTAAATTCACTAGACAGTTCGGACTGGGAATAGCGAACCGAGTATAGAAGGCTCAAAATACACAATTATTTTTGAATTCACCAAACCTTGTTCTATCAGTTTCTTATACTTTAGTTTGGGCTTATTTAATTTAAAAACATTGTTTTAATTGTTTGAGGCCCTTATTACAACCTAAAAATGGATTTATACAAAACTGTTAAATAAATTAGGACCACTTTTTGTATGAGCGATCTCTTGTATAAACATATTTTGCTGAATTTAAAACCAAAATCCTATTATTTTTCTATCATATATTGATTTGTTATTTATTTATTTGTCCTCTGGATTTTTTTCAGGTCTTAAAAGGTTTATTTATAAGCCAAAGTAGTGCAATGAAAATATTTTACATTTTTACACGGCAATTCTTATCGGCAGTGAAGACGGGAAGTCGGAAATTTTTATTACATCTTTCAATGTGAGATAAAAAATGCGATGACTAACTGAAATGTTTAAGATTAGAGAAACATAATATGTCATGTTTATTCGAAATACTCGACATCATTAGCACGTGCAAATCCTACCCTGTCGCCTAATTTCCTATGAAATTAAAATGGTAAATGTTTGTAGGGTCCATTTATTTTTTCGGGCACGCGTATTTACGAGGTCCACGAGGTTTTGAAACATTTTTACATTAATGTGGAGGCTGATATAAAAATAGAATGAATAGTTAAATAGATGTGCGTAAATAATAGTTTGATACACTTTTTACATCAGATCATAAACTTGAACTACTAAACATATATTATCATTATTAATCTGCATTGGAATCAAAGAGAATCCGTCAAAATGGACAATTATGAAACAGAAAACGCACACATTAAAAGAGGCGTTGGGCGGGAGCGTATGTTATCGCCATTGTTATTCAAACTTTACAGCAAATATATTTTTAAAGAAGCATTATTGGAGGAAGAGTACAGTATAGCAATAAACGGAAAAATCTTGAACAACATAAGATTTTTAGATGGCGTCAATATTTTAGCTAAGAGTAGATACACTACAATATTTAGGAAACAGCAAATTACTGTAGTATCCAGGACGGATCACCACGATGAGATTCATTAAAGAAGCTATTGAAGGAAGTAAGATAGGTCGCCGAGATGTAAACAGAATGCCAGACTGATGGAATGCGCAAATTGAGCAAGACAAGAAAAATGAATGTATAGTCGTGAGAAGTTTAACGAGAGCAAGAAGTATAGCAGGGATTAACCCGATGTCGTCGAGAAAATCGAGGAAGAGTACCGCGCACGGAAGGAGGAACTCTACAGGAACATTCGTACAGACAAAAGAAGGCATTGAGAAGAACTGTGAGAAAATATGGATGAGGATATCAGTAATATATGGTCGCCACAAAGTTTCATGCGTATCCTCTTAGAAAATTTCTGGTATTCGTCTGGGATTGGTGTTTTTCATTGAACTTGTTGCATATAGAATTCCTTCATTTGTTACGTTAAGACATTCACCTCCGCACGTACGTTCAAGATGATTTATTTACATATAAAAAGCTATTTAATACATGTTCTCCACATTTTTAGTTCTTCTATGTATTGGGTTCATACTGTATTTTAGGCGAGGCATAAATAAACCTAAGAAATTTTTGCAGTTGGATGCCTTTCAATGAAACTTGTTGCATTCAATTCGTCAAAGTGTCAGAAAATTTTGTGAAAAAAAAATGATGATGTGAAAATGAAAATTGCAATATTGATCAAGAAAAATGTATTTTTTAAAACACATTTCGAAGTGCTGAAAAATGACAAATTAGTAATTTGGAAATAATTGACGGACATGTATTTTAATATTACTACTCGGGGGTTTTTGGGGTCATTGAATATGAATATCATGACGGTGAGGGTCTCCGATGCACCTGTGCACCAAGGACTCATCCAAAGTTGTGTGGAAATTCGATACAAATCAGTGCAAACTCGTTAATCAGGGGTTTTGGGGTCGCTAAACACTAATATCATGTAGGCGATGGTGAGCGAGACACCTGGTGCCCAGGGCGGGTCTCATCTCTTAGATTTTTATGGAAATTCGATTCAAAATCCAATCCTGGTGTCCAATACGGGACTCATCTCCTGAAGTTATGTAGGAATTAGATACAAAATCAGTGTAAACTCATTACTGGGTGGTTTTTGGGGTCGCTGAATACTAATAATATGTAGGCGATGGTGTGCGAGGTACCTGGTGACCATAATGGGCCTAGTCCCCTGGAGTTTTGTTTAGATTCGATACAAAATCAGTTTAAACCCGTTACTCCGCTGTAATGGGGTCGCTGAACACGAATACTAACGATAGTGTGCAGGACACCTTGTGCCCAAGACGGGCCTTATCTCGTGTATCCTAGTTTTGTGGGAATTCGATACAAAATCAGTACAAACTCGTTATTGGGGTCGCCGAATACTAATATGTCGGCGATGGTGTGTGCGAGATACCTGATTACAAAGACGGGCCTAGACCTTTGGAGCTTTGTGTAAATTCGATACAAAATCAGTTTAAACCGCTTACTTTTTTACCGTTTAAACGGCTTTTTACCCAAGTATCTAGTGGCTCAAAATATGTACATCCAGATAACACTGATGATGGAATAGTAATTCCGAAAACGTTCTATGGTGTAGCCCGATAGGGTGTTTTAATTATATACCTTTTATAAAGGAATTTTTAAATACATTTTTTGTGATACTTGATATACAGCCAGCTACAGGAAATTAGTTTCCTTACCTTGTGGATTAGAAGAGAAATGTTCAAAGCAATGAAAGAGCTAGGAATACCAAATCAGTTAGTAAATTTAACAAAACTAACTCTTCAAAAAGTTGAATGTAGAGTACGAATTCAGGGGAACTGTCTAAACTTATTAAAACAAATAAGGAGGAGACCCTCTCTCCTGTATACTGTTCAATCTGGCCCTGGAAAAAGTAATATGTATGTCACAAATCACAACCATTGTTTCAATATACAATAAATCAGTGCAAATCCTTGCCTATGCTGATGATATCAATATTGTTGGGAGAACAGAAAACACTGTATGAGAGGCGTATGTAGCATTAAAAGAATCAGCTACAAAAATGGGTTTAATAATAAACACCAACAACAGTGAACGAATTTGTATACCTGGGAGCTCTCCTTAACACTAAAAATAATACTACCACAGACTTTGCACGGTCAACAGATGCTATTTTGGACTCAATCTCCTCCTTAAATCAACAGTTATATCGAGGAAAAACAAAAATATAACTCTAAAAAACAATAATACACACAGTCCTAACATATGGTTCAGAGACCTGGATTCTGTAATGAAAACATGTTAGGATGTTTTGAAAGAAAAGTACTTACTTATGGAGAAGTGAACAAAAAGTAATGAAAACATGTTAGGATGTTTCGAAAGAAAAGTACTTAGGGAGCAGTTAATGACGATGGAATGTGGATAAGATGATACAACTTGGAACTGTATAGAATACACCAGAAACCAGATATCGTAAAACATATTAAGATAGGATGTCTGAGGTGAATAGAGCATGTAATGCAGATGGAACAAAATGGTCCAGCTAGAAAAGCACTCCTTGATAGATCCATTGGTCAGGGAAGAAGAGGAAGACCCAGAGCAAGGTTCCTTGATAACATTGATAAAGGCATGAGAAATATGGGAATACATGCTTGGTGGAGGAAGGCGATGGATAGGGACAACTGGAGAGAAATTTCCAAATCAAGTAGAATAAAATTTTTTATTTCTTCTACCAATTCCATTTGGTTATCTGAAGCCAATTTGATAGTCTGTAAAACCACACTATTTTTCCACTTTTCCTGTTCAGGACTATTTATTTTGCCATTTATTGATTGGTTTTGGACATTTTTTTCATATTTGATCGGCTTTTTGCATCATATTTCTGCATTAAGGTTAATATAAGAATATAACAACTAAATTAGATATTTCTTTAGTCATATGTTGCATTACAAAAAATTTAAATCTCAATTTACTATTTTATATAATTCTGGCTTATTCCCAATAAAAATAGTAAATTGCATTAAGATTCCACAAGAAAATAGCTTCAGAACAATCTTTAGTTATCAGTTGCTACAGTTTTCCACCAAATACAATCATCAATGACACACACATTAAACAGTTACTGGAAAACTCATTTTTTTAGTCTTCATTGCAGGTGACTAATTTATTAATTTCTTTAGTGGAATAAAGACCTTTTTAGTGCAGCAAAACTAAAGATGCAATGTTAAAGTGCAATAAGGCATATCGAACATTGCTGAAGGATAAATATAATACTGTAAAAACATGCATTGCCATGAGAATGAGGACTGAAGTGACAATTTACAGGATTTCACATATAGAAAAGAAAAATAATCGAATTTTACAGTTGAGATTAGTGAATTTAGTAGATGAATGAAACAAAATGGATTCATATAGTAAGAAACTGAGAAGAATGGAAAAAATTATGGTAGATGTAATATTAGGCAAATAAAGCTCAGACTTTTCTACAATTTTATATCTAGCAATAAATGTATTTCACTTTTTTTTAACTGTAATACTAAATCTACTTATTAGTATTCAGTTACTAGGATATTTGTTTTAGATAGTCTAATATGAACATGATTAACTACTCAGCTTTGATGTCTCCAAAATATTGTTCTTCCATTAACTCACTATAACTGTTTAAGATAAGATATAATAATGGTAAGAGCAATTGTATGTTTTGTAGAGAGTATGGTGTATGCATACAAAATTTCAAGATGTTTAACTAGATAAAAAGTGTTTTATGTTAACATATGACTACCCATTACAGTTGTAATCTCAGTAGTAAAGTAAATTTTCTGTAATTAATTAAATAAAGATTGATAACTGAGACTTTGAGACTGATTTTGTGTAACTTTACTACAACCTGTTGCCAAGAACACAGTTTCATACATATTAAATAAGTTTTTAACCTTTTTTATCAGTTTTTAAGTTCTATTTGAATTAATGGTTATAATTGTTTTATGTATTCAAAATAACAATTAAAAAGGACGAAAGATGTATGCTTTTTCTTGAATTTTCAGTGTGAATAGTTTGTTAAAAAAATGGGCATTGTTGATTATATGATTATAGTAATATCTAAGGGCCAAACAATATATTTTTATAAAAGCTCTACAATTATTCAGAAGATTATTTCAAAAGTTCTTAATATATTATATTACACATATTAGGTATATGGATATACATTCATTACTTAAAACAAAACAATAATAAACAAAATTTCATCCTTTTTGTCATGTAATTCAAATTGTTTGAGACTCCCGGACAATTAACCATGTAAATTGGCATTTTCTTCTAATAACCTTGGGGGGTTACGAAAATAATTCAAAAATGATATTGCATTTTAACAAAGTTCAATATAAAGTTGGTGACATTCACCAACTGATTTACTAATTTTGTTTTTATCAATAGATATCTATTTTTAGTAACTATGTGATGCCAACTTATTTACCTGTTTCTATGATACCGGCATTGTTCACCAAGACATCCAATCTCCCAAAATGTTCAATAGTTTTGTCCAAAATTGCCTTGGTATCCTTTTCATTCGTTAGTTCCCCTTGTAACAGCAGTGGAATGGATTTGGTTGAACAATCTGAGGCCACTTGCTTTAAGTTATCCACATTTCTACCGGCAAGTGCCAAAGTGGCACCGAGACTAGCAAATTGTTTCGCCGTAGCAGCTCCAATCCCTGAACTAGCACCGGTTATTAAAATTACTTTTCCTGTAAATGCCATATCTATATCTGCTTCAAAATAAATGCAAGTTTTATATTCAGTAAAGTACTACTACAGACTGTGCTACTAGTTGAATAACAGCCGGTTTTATCTTATCAAGACAGTAACTTGTTAAAGCGACTGTAAAATAAACAACAAGAGTAAAAACAATCTAAAAATAAAACGTATAATTTAATTTATTTCAAAATATGAAGAATGAACTGTGAAGGTTATGGAGTGGCTAGCACACAGCCTGCCGAGGTTATAAAAGCAGAATACAAACAAATCTCCTTTTATGTAGATACTTCTGTTAATCCACTGCATATTTTTGTTTGAAAATATATACATATAGGGTTACTATAAATATTTTTACAGTTTAAGGATATAAGAACTAAGAACCAGTGAACTTATTTCTTATATCCGGAATGTATTCTAATCTAATAGACACCAACTGTTTAGCAGATTCTACTTTTGTTCTTTAAGACTATGTCAAAATAAAGGTAGATGGCACTAGCTGTATATGGTTACACAATTTGAAATTTCTTTTTTATTGAAAATTCATTGTAATCAGTGGAATGTAAAAATAAATATATTTACCTAATAAAAATTGTCATTGCTTTTAAAAAATAATAAAAATACCTTAAAACAACGAATATGCGAAATTTACAGAATAATTATTTCTATTTTAAGTAAGTATTCCTTCTCTTGGAAAATTTATCAATGTGAATATTAGATAGATATAGAAAAAAATAAGAGATGCAGTTATAATTTTTTAAGCATATTCAATTAGCCAAAAATACATGGTTGGATATATATTGGTGGCTATAAAGGATTCAATTAATCAATCATCTGAATTACTTTCCATTTTATGTTATTGGAAATGTGGAAAACGGGAAACATTTTTATTGGATAATAAAAAGTCATACCCGGCAACATTAATCATTTCATTTGGATTCATTGCACCACAAAATGTTTGTTTCGCCGTTTGTGACAGCATGATTAATGCCCTATTTATTTACACGTCTAAATTGGTTATTATTTGGACAATAATTTTAATTATAATCGGTTTAGATCCGCAACTTCGAATATAAGAACAATGTAAATTTAATTTCCTCCTTATAATACGACATCTACAAAATGTGATAATAAAGGGCTATAACATAGACAATAAAATCAAAATTTATGATTGAAAACAATTTAGCAGATGTATAAATCTGATTTTAAAACTATTCTCTTGTGGAATTTCCGTTATCTCGTATTTAACAGAAATCAATGTCTTTCCTTTCTTTTTCATTTTTATAATAAGCTGCTATTTCTGTGTTTAATTTACAAGTTTTGTTTTGGCGATGTAGTGTATACCTAACTACTTTTTTTATGTTAGGAGTCCTATTTATCAAGTAAGTAAGCATTAAATACTAGAGGTGACAATACACATCCTTATCTGATTCCTCTAAAAATTTCGAATTCTTCGGATATTTCTCGCCTGATTTTTACTGCTGCTCGCTGATTTTCTCAGAATTTTCATCAGATTCTCATGATTTGATAAACTGATGGACACCTCGTAACACTTGTGAATATACCTACTTTTAAGAACGTGGTTGTTAATAAACATGTAAAAACTACTAAATATTTTCATAATCCTACAAACAATATAAAATATGGCGCTGTTAATCTAATGATAAAGATAAAAGTGTCTAAAGAAAATAGGGGAAGGTGACTTGTGATGTCCCCCCTTATTCTTTTTTGATAAAACTGGTCGAAATAAAAATCGGTTGCCTGTAAAGTCGGTTTTACGGGCGAAGATTTTACGTGACAACGTCTTTTTTATATATTATTTTATATATTATATATTATTATATTATTATTTTATATATTATTTATATTTTATATATTATATTTTTATATATTATTTTATATATTATTTATTTTATATTATATTATTGATCTTATTATTTTCTACAAAATTTATTTGAAAATTTTTTCGATATATCAATTAGTTGCGGAGATATCGATCATTGAAGTTATTGTTTGCTACCAGTATTTTATATATTTATTTTTTTCAGTTATAAAAAATTACTATTTCCAATTGTGTCTACCAAGTATGGTCACATGTATTTGCCTACATATTAAATAATAATAAGTACAGATAATGTTATGTGACGTTCACTTCTGATTATATATATTTTAATATTTTTAATTTTAAAGAATCAATTTGAAAATCAAAACACTTATTCAGATCGAAGGTTCAAATTTTTGCTAAATAAATTTGAAATTAATTAAAATTTGTAAATGTAAATGGTAAAGTTGAAAATTAAAACATTTACTAAAATTGGAATTTGAAATTCTTGCTAAACACAGTTAAATTCTAACTCCGCGCGTGGTGATTGATCGGTTTAGTTCGTTTGTTTGGTCGCCCTGTTTTGACAGGTTAGAAGTTATAATTTGTTATTTTAAATGTTTGACTAGAAATACGCGCTGTTTCTTCTCAATCGACTGAATTACGATTGATTGCAGAGTGATTTAAACTAATAATTTACTTAACACTATCAACATTTGTCAATAGTATGACATAACCTATAAACTTAGTTTCTCAACTTTTGTGTCAATCTAACAATTAATCAATCATTCATAGTTTACGATAATGAAATATTAGTGTACAATTATTTACCTTTATTGTTGTAGTTGTTGTAAATGACGAATCTAAGCACTCCACATTTTCACTACAGACACAGCTGACGATACTTTCAACGATTTTCAACTTTAGCGATTCAACGCGCCTAATTCTCTAGTGCCGCGCGCAGCGGACCGATCATGTTTGAGTGGGAGACGCAAGGCATTCGCTGGTCCGGCGGGCCTCTCTCTCGTTCGGCGACTCACTGTAACAGACGTGAGCGGGCGTTACACTTTTTCTTAAATGACTCCGAGCCACAACCTAATTTAAGACGTTGTCACGTCAAAAAACAATGTGTGGTAAAAAATTACGTTTATGTTGTTTACATTGCAACATAATAAACTTTATTATTTACTTTTAGTTTAGAATAAAACATTAAATATAAAAAAAGGAAGAGGCCGTCATAGGCGTATATTATATAATGATGGACATCCTTTAAAAATTTAAAAAAGTCTGGTTTTATAAATAAAATTACATAAAATGTGTCAATTAAAATACAGTTAAATAAAAAAAACCTACATTTATGAAATACTTTTCTTTCATAATAAAAAAACATTTAAACATCATAAAAATAAAAAGTAAACAGCTATAAATGCTTTTCTGGTTGACAAACATCACAAATAAAAGTCTTTGTTAATCTAGGAACATCACCACATTCCGAGTGACACCAGCCGTTGCAGTTCTGGTACTTTAGCAAGAATACGTTAGGACGAGAACGAAAATAGACTTCGTTGCAGTACAGAAATGCATAACTTATTGCATTTGATGGAGTCGCAGCCTTGAGATATACAATATTAAAAAGTTTTGTCCCTTGGAAGTGAGTGACAGTCCGTCCTGGGTTATCTCTCATCCATTTTTGTATTTCCATATTATAAAAAGTTTGTAGTGGTGCAAAAAAGCTAACATCAAGGGGTTGGACGCGATGGGAACAATTTGACGTAAGGCAAAATAGAATTATTACATTTTTCCTACCATACTCCAGTACTTCCAACCCCTTATAACTACTATGTCCATCAATAATTAATAGGACTTTTCGTTCGATGCTTTAACGTGCAAGACAAAGAGCTTTAGCCACTTGACATCTGTTTCTGTATTCATCCAGCCATTATCTTGGCAAAATGATACACTCACGTACAGGTGCGTCATCCATTAACTCGGCTTTAAATCTTTTCCCCGAAAAAGTGAAGGCGGGAAGAATGATTGTTAACTTCTAGCCCACATTATTCTCGCAGCACTGGTCTTGCTGAAAAAGCCGTTCATATAGCTAAACCAATAATCAAGAAACTTACGGATGGAAAACCATAAATGACGAATTCTACAGAAAATATTCACGTTTTTGATGCCAAAAACATGGATTTTGAAATTTGAAAGCACACTCTTTGGACTCATTTTCTTTTGTTCTTTAGTACTCAAAACTAAATAAAAATAATAGTGCCGCTAACCAGAACGAGGGTAATCGTGCTTTTTTTGTGAGATTTGAACAATTGAATGGGCGAAATTAAAATGATTTTGGAGTGTAAAAATGTCACAGGATTACAGGGGATTAGGATGCATTGGACAATATGGGAAAGAAACATTAAATAGAAATGGAATTAAAATGCTGGAATTCTGCCAAACCAATGACCTGATAATAGGAAACACATTCAGTGAACAAACCATTAACGACAAATATACATTTGTGGCTGAAGAGAGAAATGCGAAAAGCTTAATCGACTATATAGTCTATACGAGAAACCTAGAACAAAATATAAAAAACATCTTAACGGAAAAGGAACCGGAACTGTGTACACAACACAGGATGGTCACTGCAAAACTGGAAGATGAAAAAATGGAGGAAGTGGAAAGAAAAGAGTACAAGAAAGTAAATGTAAACAAACTAAAGATAGAAAGTGTGCGAGAATTTTACACGGAAGAAACTAACAAAAGACTGAGACAAATAGAGTGCCAAAAAGAAACATGGACAATGGAAGAAAGATGGAATACATACAGTGAAGTATTAAAGACAACAGCAACTGAAGTGTGTGGAATCAAAAAATATAATAAACAGTTGAAAAGGACAAGATGGTGAAATAAAGAAGTGAAGACAGAAATAAAAAAGAAAAAAATAGCATGAAAAAAATACATACATCGAAACCGGATAAGAAGAAGATAAAGAAAAATACTATAGGCAGAGACGATTGGTAAAAAACACAGTCACACAAGCAAAAGCAAAAACATGGAAATAATTTGGAGAAGAACTTCAGGAAGAATATATAACAAATAATAGAAACTTTTGGACGACAATACGACACATAAGGTAGGGAAAACGAAAGGAAATAAACGCAGTAAGAGATACTTCAAACCAAATACAAATAAGCCCAGAACAAGTAGCTAGGGTATGGAAGGAATATTATCAGAAAAAATTTAATACCGAAGTGATAAAGAAAGACAATATAATCAATGAAGGCGAAGAAAACACAGCCAGAGCAAATAAGTAGAGAAGAAGTAATAGAAGGATTATCAAATATACAAATAGGCAAGGCAGGTGGAGATGATGAAATTGAACCGGAAATGATAAAATACATGGGAGAAGAAGGAATAAACTGGCTATTGAAAATATACAAAGAGGCGTGGGAAAAACAAACAATTCCTAAAGACTGGCAGAACAATATCATCGTGCCAATATACAAAAAAGGAGAACATGTAAACTGCGACAACTATAGAGCATCGGTATGCTTTAAAATATATACGAAAATAATAGAGAAGAGACTGAGACAAGAAGTAGAACTGGTATTGGGAGAAGAACAAACGGCATTTAGACCGGGAAGACAGACAAATGACAACATATATATCATTAGAAACCTAATAGAAAGAAGCATAGATACGGGGGACAACTAGTATTAGCATTCATAGACCTAAAAGTAGCATTTGACACGATAGAAAGACATATTATAGGGAAATGCTTGAGAAAAATAAACGTACCTAATGCATTGATAAAAATTATAGAAAGTACTTACAAAGAGGTAAAAGGAAGGGTACAAATAACAGGGGAAAGATCGGAAGCATTTAATTGGAAGAGAGGTATTAAACAAGAAGATAGTCTCAACCCTTTGATATTCATAATAGTAATGAACGGATTGATAAGAAACACTAGAGTCAGAACCAATCAACTACAGACAATAATAGGTTACCACAGATTACAACCGGTAACAATAGAGTCCTTAATGTATGCAGACGACATAGTACTATAATAGCAGATTCCTAGAATAAAATGCAGAAACTAATGGATATATGGGTAGAACAAATAGAAGAACTAAAAATGGAGGTTATATTTGCGTTAGCCCCAATAATGGGAAAAAGAGAACTTGCACGAGAAACAAGAATAAAAATATATAACACAATAGTGATACCGACTGTGCTCTATGCAAGTGAAAACTGGACAATTCTGGAAAAACATAAGAGCAGGATAAACGCAATGGAGATGAGACATCTAAGAATGATAGTTGGAAAGACAAAATTAAGCAACGAGACTATTAGGGGAATGGCCAACCAGAAACCGATAATGAACAAAATAGCAAAGAGACAAATGAACTGGAATGGGCATCTGATGAGAATGCAATCCAATAGAATAACAAGAAAAATTTATGAAGCAAAAAACATCGGAAAAAGAAAAAGAGGCAGACCAAGAAAAAAATGGATACAGCAAGTAGTAGAGGCGGGAAAACTTAAACAAAAATCACTCGAGGAATTGAAAAGAATGGCAGGAAACAGAAAAGAATGCAAGAGGTGGGTAAATGGAAATTAAAATAGCTAGCCCAAATCCGACACCCTGATAGGGTAAAAGGAAGGGGAGAAATAAAGAAAGAAAGAAAGAAAGAAAAATGTCGCGATGATTAAATCACTGTAGAATCTGTTCAAAAGGACCTACTTACAAACCTTTAAAAAAAAAACAAAAATGAAGGTGTTTTTTTAAACTTTTAAAATAATGCTTTCGTTTTTCCCTTCATTTTCAATCTACAGGGTGAATTATAAGTATGGAACGTCTTATTTATCTCGGAAACAGCTTGCACGATTTTTATAGATTTTGGTGTCTAATAAGTCTTGTGATACGGCCAGTATTATGGTGATATTTACATGGTTGTCAGATTTTTAGTTTTTCTGGAAATATAATGAGCTTTCTTATTTCTAATGGATCATCCTGTATATTTTTCGTCTTTTAAAAGAAATATTGATTATATTTAATGGTATTTTTCCTATACCTAAATGTCATAATTTCGTAGTTATGTCTATATTTATATTATATTCGAGAAAGTTAAAATAATAAATTTAGATGGCTATATCTATTACAATAACAACTTTGACGTTTCAATAAATAAGTACCTAGGTATTGTTGGTGCCTATTTAAGATTGTATATCTAAAATAGGACGAATTGAAATTTTAATGATATTAGGAAATGGTGATATGCGTAGAAGTCAACCAGAAACGTCTAATATCTTTAATAATTTATATCCCAACCGAAATACCATAAAAAGATCTACTTTCAATAAATTAGTAGAAAAGTTTAACAAAACTGGTTCACTAAAATATTTATCCAAATCTTTGAAAAGAAAAACTGTATTAACTGAAGACAAATCTTTAGATTCACAAGGTGTTTAATATCATCTATTAAACAATTTTATTGGATGATTTATTGCCTCGTGTAATGAATGCTAATTTTCCCAAATATTGTTATGTCATGTGTGGCCTGAAATATATTTGTTTGCCACTTACTATTGATTTAAACTGTAACAATTACTTGTCTAATTATATTGTAGTGACGCTTGAAGAGTGGAACTTGACCTCGTAATTAATTTAGAAAAGCACACAACAGATTAGAGAGAGAGTCGGTCAAAAGCAAGCCTGAAGCAGATTTTTTTCCATGCATGTAAGCAAACTGATTATAGTTAAACCATAAGGGTTAAGATCTACGTCGAGTAGGAGGCTGCTAAGGGGATAGTGCTAGGGTGGTAACTTGAATCCCAACCCGCCAACAGTCCTGCGGCTTCAGCACGTAAATACAGTATCTACATGTTGGATTAAAATTATAAGATAAATACGCAATTATTTATTGTTTTTCTATTGCACTTACATTATAAATACTACATTCTATTGACATAATGAGACATTATATGAGGACAAATAGCAAAGTCAACAGAAAGGGCAGCGCAGGTTCTAATACAAGGAGTAGAATTACGATCGCAACCCATAATAGACACCGAAGTTAGTCATGACGACAAATACATAACGATTATGGGTTACTTTATGGTAACGGGTCGGAAAAAATACATTATGCTGAAGATTACAGCTATCCCGCTGAAAATGGAGGGGAGTGTGGTACATCCTTTCCCGTCCCAAGGAATGTAATGATAGCAGATTATAACACACTACTCTACTTTGAACTATCCGTTGAAAATAGGGAAAGATGTATCCAATTATCGAGTACTCAGATGTCGTGCTCTCCAGCATACTAGATAAACTCTACGATAGAATACATAATAACACTTGTCCTGTTATTAGCTACACAGTGCAGCAAGCTCATTGGAATAAGATGAGCATTTCTAATCTATGGTTAGTAATAACACCAACCAACATGAATTTGACTTAAAATTAGAATCAGAATCTGACATTGATACTTAAAGATTTGCACTGTTAGGCTAAATTATCAATTAAAAAACTATTGACATTATTTATTTATTTATTTATCAACGAGCAATCGCCCAATTAAAATACAATGTAAATATTATTGATAAATTACAGAAGATTCTTAACGTAACCTACTCTAAATTAAATTTAAAAATTTCAATCATACAAAAAATAAAAGTAGGAAGAGTAAATAACAAACATTGACAAAGAATGTACAAAACACAAGGATATTAAGCAAAGATACACTTTTCTTAAGCTGAGCTTTAAATTCTTTTGGAATACTATAACAATCCAACCTTTGGGAATATTGATTAGCAAACTATTCAAACTATACTTAGCAAACTATAGCAAACTATATTGATTGGTGTTCTAGACGTGAAGGAATTGTGTTCGTAGTTTGTGCGATGGGGTCTAAGGCTTAACTCAGACCTACCACTTTCCGACCACATTAGAACCACAAAAAAGTGGTTGTGTGTTGAGAGTATACAATTTGTATGAAATATCGTGGTAGCACTCAGACGGACGACAGACTGTGGTCGGTATCAACAACTTTCGTCGTCGGTGGGTGATACCGTCATACCGTCCACAAAACTATCGCAGATGCTGCCCGTCCTGCGCTCACACGGGCAATTCACCGACCACAAGCCAACCACAGGCACGGCATCCCCACCAGCACAGCGACTCCCTAGCTAAAGCGTCATTCACTTCACTTTTCGATGCGTGAAGCATAAAGTCGTGCTGGTGGTGATGGTTAAATATTGTTTAATAGAAATTTTAAATGTTATTAAAAAATACTCTTTTCTGAACCCACGCAGACCTACAATGTTAGAGATAGAGGTTTCGATGATTACCACGGGTATGGTTACAATACGACTAATACATATCAAGAGAGATCACAGCTGTTTCCCGAAGACCGCTATGGTTTCCGAACTGACCGACCTGAGATCCGACATTTCGAGATCCGATCGCCAAGAGTTCAACCGGAATGTTCACAAGGAAGTAGTCTTCAAGCATCACAATCTCCAACAGAACTGGAGCTTTTGCCACATGAGAATCTGGGACAAGCTTTGTCGCCAAGTCAATCGGAGTTTTCACCACTTTCCCAGGAGTCGCTTTTATCTCAAATTTTTGATTGACATCATGTTTATTGTGTAAATATTTCAATAAACATTAAATAATAAAATGGTTTTACTGACATTAGAGCGACTGCAAGGCGTTCGTCAGGAGGAATATTTGTCCTCATGGATGTATCTTCTCGTTTTAAATTATCCTTTAACTCTGTTAACAAATAATCGAAAGTACTTTTGCTCATTCGAAAAATAATTAAGAAATTTGTCATCATACAGTCTTAAATGATGATAAAGTTGTTGAAATTGACTTTCCTCCTTATTTTCGATGATAGGATGAACCCAATACAATATATTACGATGACGCCGTCTTTTTTGGCCACAACAATGCTTCTTCTTCAAAATTCATCGCTGTACTGTGTGATTTGTGTGGTTCATTTGTGGTTCATTCGACCACAGCACGTCCACAAAATTGTTGACGGAAAGTGGTCGTTTTGATCGACAAGTCAACCACGGTACGACCACTGTTTTGTTGGTGGAAAGTGATTTAGCCTTGTTTGTCTACCGGGAACATGGAGATTAATTTTTTCCAATAGTTGAGGACCAAAAACAATAGAGTGCAGTATACTATAAAACATAGTGAGATGTTTGTGCATGCGTCGGATTTGGGGAGAAGGTACGCTAAGGGACATATTTAAATAGTTAATTTCTTAAATCCTCTGGTTTTGTTTAAATGCAACAAATCTTCAGAATTTGTGTTGAACTCTCTCAATAGCTTGAATATGGGTGAGGACACCAAACACATGAACAGTAATCTAGGTGGGGTCTCACAAGTGAACAATACAAATTTTTTATGGATGGGATATTTAGAAAGTCTTTAGCACAACGTTTGATAAACCCTAAAAGTTAAAGTGATTTTGAGACAACAGATGAGATATGGGGCATGTAGGATAAGCTGTAATCGAGCACAACACCTAGGTCTTTTATCTGAGATACATAATCCAAAGGGCCACCATTAATAGTATAGATATGATTTTTAGTAGTTATATTTCGTCCAAAAACCATTAAACATTTTTAACATTAAGTTCCATTCCGTTGCTGTCACACCAATAGCTCAACCGATCAAAACAGACTAAAGTTTTTGATAGTCACCATCATTCTCAATTTTTAAATATAATTTTAAATCATCAGCAAACATTAGGAAAGAAGCAAAGAGGAAACGAAAGGCAATGTCATTAACATAGTTATTAAATAGAAGAGGTCCTAGGTGTGATCCTTGTGGTACTCCTGAAAGTACCTTAATATCAAACGATTGAAAACTCCGAACACGTACTATTTGTATTCTCTCAGTTAGGTAGGATAACAACTATTCTAAAAGTTCACCCTGGATACACAGACTCCTCAACTTATTGATTAAAATCTTGTGATTTACCCGGTTAAACACCTTTGTAAAGTCTGTGTATACAGCATGAACCTGGAAGCCATCTTTAAAAGATTCTATAAGGAAGTCAGTAAATGTCTATAAATTAAGTTCAGTAAAGCGGCTAGAGAGAAATCCAAATTGCTGGTCGATAAAACAGCCTTTTAAAGTTGCTGACAAATAATCACAGACAAGGCTCTCAAAAACTTTGGAAATACAACTTAGAATGCTAATAGGCCGATAATTATAATTGTTCACTTGAGAATCATCTCCAGATTTTAGTATTGTGGTAATAAAGATGGTTTTCCAGTAGATCGGGAACATCCCTGTCTTTAATGACAGGTTAAAAATGTAAAAAAGAGGTCTAGAAAGTAAAAAGCTAAAGTTTTTAAGAAAAGAAGGTGGAAGACCATCTGGGCCTGGCCCCTTGCTGCTATTCAAAATGGAAAGTTTTTCATATATAGACGAAATAGAAATGCTAAATTGTGATAGGTTGATGTCTCCTGTTAAAAAAGGTTTCATTCTGCGAATAAAAATCTTTATCACTATAAGTTTTGGAAAAGTATTCAGCAAATAAATTGACAATCTCCATGCCAGAAGAGGCAGAAATATTATTATAGTGCATAACAGAAGGAATATTATTCCTATTTTTTTTACTGTTAACAAATTTCCATAAATTTTTAACATTATCTTTCAGAGAGGGTTTAGTTAGAGCAACATAATTAAGATAGCATTATCGTGCACCAAGGTGGAACTGTAATTATTGTCGTTTTTTGTATTTGATGTAGAGGGAGTATTTTTTATGAAGGTAAGATCCTTCCTAATGTCTTCAAATAAGGTAGTAAAACTGGTTGTCAAATTCTTGACTTCATCGTTTACCTCACGAATCTGTTTTTCAAACTCCTCCATTTTTGACAATTTGCAATTTTGATTTCACTTAGTTTATCTTCTAATGCTTTTACACGGTTGTTTAGTGTAACTACCTTTTTGATTCCTGGCACGCAGTCACAACACAAATATGGCTTAATTCGGGTTGCCAGAAATAGACACCTTATCTCTGTCGAGCTAATTCCAGTGCAGTTTTTGCATAAAACATATTTGCAAATGTCACAAGGGTAACTAAAAATATCCTCTGTACCTTTATGAGGTTCTTTAAAAACACAGTTTTTGGAACATTTGCCACGTGTTCCTACCATTTTTTAAGATTATGTCAACAAATATTCAACAGAATGTCGGAATGTTATATTTAGTATTATATTATGTTTATATTATGTTTATAGCCTACGGCACTATTTTCTCTATTTTTAGTCTATTCTACTTGTTCTTCGCATTGGTAATATGTTTAATATTAAACAATGGATTTATTGTACGTGTGGCATGAAATATATTTTTTTGTTATATTCTATTGATTTAAACTGTATCATATATTTGTTAAATGGTATTTTTAATAAGGCTTGACTAAGTAATTAATTTATAAAAGCACGTAAAATATAAGAAGGAGAGAGAGAGAGAAAGAGAAAGAGAGAGAGTCAAGCCACAGGTTTTAACGCTTCAAGGCATTATTTACTGGGTTCTTGTCAATAAAACGGTCAATTGGGTTTGGTGGTTACAATAGAATAATAATTCGTGCCTGATTCAAGAAAATTAAACACAAGAGCAATAAAATTCCTGTAGTTGGCTGTATACCATAAATATCTTGTATATAATCTAAGTCAAGATTGCCAGAAGAAATGATTTGACCGAACAAATCATTTCTATTATACTAAGTGACATAGAAATCAGAACACCCAGTTTAAATGATTTTATTTTAATAAAATTTTGTATAAGTACTTAAAAAAAGCATAATAAGTAAATGGTTATTGCAAAAATGATTGCATTGCTTTAAAGCCCTTTTACCTTTAATAATGTGTGGATGCACCCCGAAGTGTTACGCATTCTCCAACGCGCTTAGGCATGCTTCTGATCAGGTGGTCAATGTCTTCTTGTGGTATCTCATTCCAGGCAACCACCAACTCCTCTCGAAGTGCTTGTAGAGTCTGAGGAGGACGTTGTAAATTGAGTAATCTCCTACCCATCATATCCCACACGTGCTCAATTGGGGATAAGTCGGGAGATCTTGGTGGCCATGCTAACAATGTTGCATCATTATGTTGAAAGAAGTCTATTGTGACTCTTGCAACATGTGGTCGGGCATTATCTTGTTGGAAAGTTGGATTTGCCAGGGTGTCAAAAAAGGGTAAAAGGTGGGGTTCTAGAACTTCTTGGATATAACGCTGCGCGTTCATGTTACCTCTGATGAAGATTAAAGGTGACCTGGAACCATAAGCTATAGCACCCCAAACCATAACTCCAACAGTGTGATAAACATGTCTTTCAACAAAAAACTGTGGATTCCTCCGTTCACCACGTCGCCTTTTAACCCTCGCTCGACCATCGTGCATGCCTAAACAAAATCGAGACACGTCACCAAAGACAATACTGTTCCTGATTCCAGAGTGACCGTTCTCTGCACCACTGAAGGCGATTACGACGGTGTTCTGGAGTTAAAGGGAGGACCCAGTGTGGTCGGTATGAATGAAAACAGGCCAAAACTTCTCATTCGTCGGTAAACACTTCGCATACCAATAGGTCTCTCGTGTTCTGCAAACCATTCATTTGCAATGGAGCTGGTAGTGGAGAAACGATCTCTTAAGGCCAATAATCTTAGGCGACGATCTTCACGGTCTGTTGTTCTACGGCGGCGTCCAGTGCCCCTTGCTCTTTGCGTACGGCCTTCTTGAAGCCATGCCTGACAACACCTAACCACGGTGTCTACACTTCTTTGCACTCTAACTGCAACTTCCCGAAAAGAAAGTCCAGCTTCCCGAAGTCCCATTATACGGCCCCTATCAAACTCACTAAGTTGACGAAATCGTACAGGTCTCCGTACTCTAGGCATCGTAACCAATCGTAAAGAATGTTAAGAACCGCAATCCGCCAAATTTGGATTTTTACTGCGGCTGAAATATTCATTTTTAGATTGTTAGTGAATTTAAAAACAAAAAGTATAAAAACCGGAATCACCAACCTGATAATGCTAAAAACTTTATCACTTGTTTTTTTTCAGTAAGATAAATAAATTACACCAAATTTTATTGAAATAAAATCATTTAAACTGGGTGTTCGGATTTCTATGTCACTTAGTATATAAAACATTCGCTAATTTATTTTGTGCTGTCACAAATAAAGTTATTATTGCTAATATATAGCAATATGCAATATGAGCAATTTGAGCCAGCAATATTTCAAAACCTTCTTTATACATCCTCAGCCAATTTGTATATTCTGGTACGTCTTCGGCTGCTAATTCTTTTAATAAACTAGAGGAAGCACCATAATATCTCTTCGACTCAGCCATTTTCGCACCCAGCAACGTTTCTTTTTGTTTTTGTTCATTTTTTCTGCAAGTATTTCGGATAATTCGCCACATATTTTTATTATACAATTCCGCACTATTGCGGAATTCTTGTTTAACTACATGACACATGTAATTTCGCCTTTAACGTTCGACAGATTTATATGTTACAGGGAAGTTATTTGTTTCAGTACAAAAAATGTATGATTTAGCAATATGGCAACTTTTAATTAATCCTGTATAAATAATTCAACCAACGTACTTCTAGTTATTTATTAGTCTCCTCTTTAGTCGACTAATATACAAACCATCACATAATTCCTTAAATACATAGAGACCTATTGCCTTAGAACAACATAAAAAGCTCATTTAAATTCAGCTCCACACCACTCAGCAATAAACTTGAACTTCATATGCTTCCTCACCGACAGCACACATCAAGAAAATCACACAGAGTCCGCTTGCGTGAATTTCCCTTGACTCTGGTCGTGCACCCAGCAGCAACCTGTTGCTCTCGACACTTTTCCGCGCTTTCCCAACGTTTTCTCTCCGAGGCATTTCCTGTGAAAATCCCAGGACGAACGAGGTCGGGGAGAGAAGTTATTTAACGGGTTTAGAAGCTTTTTCTAGTACGAAAAAGTTATTTAAGGGTTGTGTAATTTTGTGGGGTGAAGATTAGTTGAAAGAGAACAGGGTTTTTGCGATCAACATGTATGGAATGTTGTTGGAGAGCGTCCAGCACTTCGTGCAGGTGAGTTTTTTAAAGTTTGCTTGAAAAATAATTTATCACGCGGAAGCAAAGAAAGTTATTTATAATCTACTGTTTTTTTTATTTTCACGACGAAACAATCTGTCAGTGCTTATAAAAATATATCAGATACTTATTTTTAAAATTTAGAATCGCTTTAATATGTTAATTTTTATATTATAGATAGTTATTTAAAAATATTCTCATATTTTTAGTTCTATTAAACTTGGCTTGACGAGAAACAAAAGCAATGGTGTTTTTTCTCTGGTAGCCTAACAGACCAATAAAGAAAAAAAGCGGAAAAAATCTTTTTGCTTCTTCTGATGTGTGAACCTTTTTTTATTTTTATTTTTTGTCGGTGCATTCTCGGTTTCATATTCGTATAAAATGCATGGTATACTGGAGGTATATAATCCAAAAGAGTTTGCAGATTTTTCCATTTTCAAGCTTAACTGGCGCTGAACTTATGTGAAGTTGCGTAAAAGTTGTCTTTTTTTGGATCATTTATAAGCTTATTAAGTCCTTCTAACGAAAAAATGTTTCCTTTGTCTTGTGAACTATAAATTTTTTGTAAGAACTTGCGATTACTTTTCTCCAGTGGTCGAGAATAAAAACTTCTTATTTTGTTTTTTTTTTCGATCAAGGCAAAATTCCTGTCATATTTTATATGAGTGTGACCTGGCTCAAGAAATTTGTGAGGTATCTCTTTAGCGTGGGTGAGTCTTTCACTAAATACGTAAATAACTTGCAAATATTTTTATTTTGGCCCCCACATGAATCACCGTTTGCCATTATTTTAGTAACAGTGAATGGTAGACATTTGAAAAAATGCACAAGGCACGAACCTATCTCCTGTTAACCTCTGCCATACGCAGTTTCATCCTATGTAGGAGAGCGTGGTCTATAGTCTTTGAATATTTAAAGCTGGGCATTCACGTTCCGACTTGCGGTCCCACTTGGTAACCAAATAGCGGTCCAACTTCAGTTCTAGTTTGTTTTCACGACGGTGTACATCGCTTAACCAAAAGATGTATCGAATAAACACTACGCAAAATATAATTAGGAGGATGAAAATGGCAGCATTGTGCTTGTTATCCTTATCATTTGAAAAAAAGAAAAAAAAAATTGTTGGATGAAGAAATTATTTGTTGATCGTATGAACTATTGTGACACGACATTACTCAATGTCATTGATGAAAATGATTACAAAAACTACCTCAGAATGGACCACTTTACTTTTTCGCTGTCGCTGGAAAAAGTTGGTCTACTCATTTCCAAAAAAGCTACCGCCATGCGTGAATGTGTCAGTACTGAACAACATCATCATCCAGCCTCAAGAGTCCACTGCTGAACATAGGCCTCTTCCTCATGTTTCCAACCCCGTCTCCCCGTCGACCGACGCTTCTCTTGTCTCCCCCTGGCCTCCATTTAAATAACCTCTTTGTCCATCGCCCATCTGTCATTCTGGCTATGTGTCCTGTCCATCTCCATTTTAGTCTGGCTATCTTCTCGATGATGTCAGTCACTCCGGTTCTTCTCCTGATGACTTCGTTGGTTATTCTGTCTCACAGAGTTATTCCTAACATGGACCGCTCCATTCTTCTCTGCGTGACTCTCAGTTTGGTAGCTGCTGCTTTTGTTAAGGTAAGTGTTTCTGCTTCGTACGTCAAGACTGGGAGGACGCACTGATCAAATACCTTTCTCTTTGGGCATGTGGGCAGCTCACTTTTAAAAGTTTCTCTCAGTTTTCCAAATGCTGCCCACCCAAGGCCGATTCTTCTCTTCAGTTCATGAGTCTGGTTATCCCTGCCAATCATAATTTCATGTCCCAGGTATTTATATCTATCTACGAGTTCTATTTCTTTCCCACCAATACTGATGTTCTGGTTGGGTACCAAATTGGTCATGATTTTTGTTTTCGAGATATTTATATTTAAACCTACACTTTCTGTAGCCACAACGAGTTCCTGTACCATCTCTCTTGCCATACCTAGATCTTCAGCTATTATAAGTATATCATCGGCGAAACGTAAGTTGTTTAGATATTCTCCATCTATTTTTATTCCCTTTGTCATCCAATCCAAATTCTTAAAAGCATGTTCTAGCACCGTATTAAAAAGTTTAGGTGACATTGAGTCTTCTTGTCTAACCCCCCGTTCTATTTTTATGCGATTACTGTTAATATGTAATCTGACAGTGGTTGTTGCCTGCAGGTATATTTTGTATAATAATTTAGTATATCTATAATCTAGCCTGCATTCTTTAAGCGCCTGTAATATTTTGCTTAGCTCAACTGTGTCAAAGGCTTTGTGAAAATCGATAAATATTAGAACTAGAGGTTTATTGTATTCCACTGCTTTCTCTATTAGGGTTTTTATACTTTGTAGATGGTCATTTGTTCCGTAACTTTTTCGGAATCTTGCCTGTTCTCTTGGTTGATAAGTCTCTAATTTTCTTTCCATTCTCTTAACTAGTATTCGCGTAAACAACTTATATATATGGCTGATGAGGCTAAGGAGTAGTACTGAACAACGCCCTGTAGCAACTTTACGCTTTCTGGCTACTGGAAGCTCATTTGAGGATCTGACGTTCAGCTGTAAAATGTCTCCAAAACTATTGGGAAAGGTGATACCAGAAACTTGAAAGTTATTTTCTATTATTTATTTGCGAACTAGGGATCTTTGCTCAGCAATGTAGAACAGACAGCACCAATTGAGATTTTGTTTAGAGCTGATGTTGTAAGCAAATTGTATACAGGAAAGAAATATCAGTTACGAAGTGATCTTGTAGTAAATTTACTATTTTAATTTTTAATAAGCCACAATATGAGTAAGAAATTAAATGTATTTGACGTTTGGACTTCCACTTCAAAAATCGTTATCAAAATATTCCGAAGTTAAAATCAAATCAATTTAATTTCTAAATAATATTCAGGCTTATTTCCAATAAAAATAGTAAATTTGCATAAGATGCCACAAGAAAATAACTTCAGAACAATATAAAGAAACAGTTACTTCTAATTTTAGTACAACTATGATTTAATTTTCGTTGTTTGTTAATAATTCTTCTGTAGCCAATCCGGAGTGTTGAAAATTGTACCTGTGTTGGATTGTCCGAAATAGATCTACAGAAAGGAAAATTATTTGCTCTAACAAAAAGTAGATGATGATGAAGAATGGTGTATTTTAATAGGGGTAATATTCGTGCAGTTGAAAGTTTATTTTCTATTAAATATTTGCGAACTAGGGATCTTTGCATAGAGTAATTCATAGAAATCTCATACGTAACAGGTGCCGAAGGTCAACTGACTGAGGAAATTTTCGATCCGACCTGTGATCCGACTTCCAACTTCACCATTCACGCTCCCACTTCGTCGCCAGTCGGAAGTTGGACCTTCAAGTCGTCCCTCTAGTCTAGATGTTCCGACTCGTACCATTAGTTGCCCAACTAAAGCAACCACTCCACTCACGGGCCGATTTCAGATCCAACTGCGGAACTAGTCGGACTAAAAATCGGAACGTGAATGGCCTGTTTTAGTCATTCAGGTGCATCTCTAATTTTTTTAAGGTTTGAACGTATAAAATCAATTCTTTGGGTATCCTTGATTATGTGTCAATTGAAGTTTTAGATAGAGTTAACAGAAAGGACTGCATAATCATTGACCCAGTAAGAACCATTTGTCCCAGTATGGACCAATATTGGTTCATAGTGGGACTCCTATTGGTTTATATCGGGACACATATGGTCCATACTGGCACTATTATAGTTGAAGCAGGAGATAAGTAGGTACTGATAAGGAATCAGTATTAAAAATATTAAAAAAAATTTTTGTAGCTATCAAAATTAACATTACAAAAAGCATTTAAAACATTTTATATGCAGAAATATCAAACTGGAACTGTAGCTGATTTGCTGAACGTTTCATTTAACCTATTGTGCTATGTTTTGGTAAAATTCTAACAATATTACCTTGTTTTATGGTGCTAATATCTTCTTTTTCGGGATATGAAAATGTATTACCCAATATTTTACGAAAGAAGGAGAGCACATTTTCACCGTTAATAACATCTTTAACACATCCAGTATATGACGAACAGTTTTCTTGGTAGAGTATTTCACAATAACAAAATCGCCAATATGAATATCTAGCTCTGGAATGATTTTTCCTCGTCATCACAATGTGCGTTTGATTCCATATCATCATCTGTTTCGGAATCTTCAGAGCTTGATTGTCCCATTTTATATCTTTTTTTAGGTAATAAATCGATACCATATATGTTCTTATTTTTTTTGTTTCTATTTTTTGCAATGCTCGAAATACTTGTTTTGTGACTTTCTGTTTCTTATTTTCTTTTAACTGTTTTTGAAGTTATACTTCCATACGCGCGTTTGACGTTTGTACGGAAATTTGTACGGGAGTGAATCGGCAAAATCATTACATATGTAAGATATAGGTAAGAGAGAGACAAAAGATATATTTTCTCTCTCTTTCTCTCTCGAGAAAAAAAATGTCCCTTTTGTAAATAAATATAATATTTATTAATATTATTATTATTTTATATTATTTTGGTAGATATATACATTTGGCCGAAGTCTTTTACAAATAAATATTTTTTTTTGGAAATTCTATGGTTTGTAATAACCTTTCCATTTTTGGAATACAATAAATAAATAAACACAAACACAAAATACAACCAAAAAACTGGCATCTTAATATTGTTCTTATCAAATAATGACATTGATTAGTCACCTTATTATTTAAGGTTACTGGTCGAATAAGTTGAAGCGCGGTATTTAGAACCAGAAGTCGCGAGTTCGATCCCAATGAGGGAATATATTTTTTTAATTATGTTCTGATTTTTATCACTTTGGTTTTAAAAATCAAAGAATGGAAAAATCATAATATCTTTTTTAATATTTTTTCGATAGTTTTATACATTATTTAATTTTCCAAACTATTTTATTTATCATTGAATATTTAGTACATATAGTAGTCATGGGCGTAGAGATGAAAGGGACAAATATAATGATTGTTATTTTAAATTTCTTTTATGTATATGTTTATATGTATGGAGATAAATCTCAAAAAAGGTCGATTTTAATTTTGAATTAACATTTTATGGCTTATATATGATACTAGTGACGTTATACACGTGTAAAGAAAGAGTTATTCTTTCACCGAGAGTTAATTTAATAAGATTTTCACAATTTAGTGGGGATTTTGAAACGGTGCCACAAACAATAAAAAAAATCCAGAGACCTAATGATTTATACAAGTGCTTTCAAATAATATTGTCATTTCTCCATGGTCCCATTTAAAAGTATCTTACAAAATGGCGCCAAGACGCTATTAATAAAACTGAGGTTTAGTTCAGTTACCCAAAAAATTTAGTAATTCAATTTTTAAGGTTCAGAAAAGAGTTGTTTGGATTATTTCGTTTTTTTTTTTGGAACGTTAGCATATTGAATAAATTCATTCATTTTCGCTAGAATATATTTTGAATATGTTGTAATTATCTCCACAATTTATGAGAACAAACTATATACTAAAATTTTTGACCCTTTTAATATTTATTATTAGGGACTGAATAGTTATTGTCTGTCTGTTCTTCTGCCTTTATGTGCCATAACTATAAAGGAAAAATCCTATAAACTTGATACTTGATACATAGCTTGGTCCAACGTCGAACCCTATTAAATTTCTTCTTCTTATTCTTATTCTTTATAAGCAATTCTGCTTGTTCAGTGGCGAATTAATACATCTATGGAAGGTTGCCAATCCGTCTTTTTCCCGGCCGTCCAATACTTCTGGTGACTTACCTCTTGCTATTTTGACGACACGGGTCTCCCCCATTCTGCTTATGGGGTTATTCCATTTTAATTTTTCGCTTATACACTGTACGGTACATTTTCTTCTAATGTCTTCGTTTCTCTTTCGATCTCTCAGCGTATTTCGTGTAACTCTTTTCAGTACTCTCACTCTCATCTCTGTCGTTTCCAGTAGCCTTTGTGTTGTGGCTGTGTCGGGTCTTGTTTCTGAGGCATATGTCGATATTGGTCTTACACTGACTTCATAAATTCTTGACTTCACCTCAGTGTTAATGTGTCTGTTTCGCCATATAGTGTTATTAATTCATCCTGTCAGTCTATTTGCTTTTTGTACTTGATTTCTCAATTCTTTGTACAAGACTCCATAGCTGCACAATGTAGCTTCACATTAATAGTAATGGTATTTTATTCCCATTACTTTTCATAAAAATATTGATTCAATACTTCATTTACTATACTCCTATTACAGCTCAAGTGTTTATATACAGCAAACGATGCACCATATACCTATATACCAAACTCTGTTTCTCTTTCTGCTCTCCCTTACCTATAGAATTACATATGTAATGATTGTGCAGATTGACTCCCATATAAATTTTTAACGGCGAACGCGTGTATAGAATTACAACTTCTACCGGCAGTATACTATTCTTCTATTTTATCTTTTATAGGAGTGTCTGTAAGTACTAGTGATTTCCTCTTCTTTCTTTTGATGGTATTTTTTGGAGCTGCTTTTAGATGAGGCCTAATGACTTTAAGTGTTATTAATATTGATGCTCCAGAATGAGAAGGTCCAGCTACTGTAAGTAAATCAGAAGGTTCAAAATAGGCAGTATTAATTTTATTTGAATCAACTGATATTTTTTCTAAGGGAAAAATATGAACTTTAGTGGACGACTTGGGCGGAGTGTTTTCTTCGCTTGTTACAGTATTTTCTTTGTCATCAGTTTTTGTTTTCTTTTTAGGAGCTGATTTAGGAGATGCAAAGGTTGTTGTGTTTGGTGTGTTATTAGAGTTTAAGTTTAGGGGGCTAGCGGTAACCAGTAATGAAGATGATTCAATACTTGTGTCAGTGGAATGAGTTCTTGTTATGCCAGTGTTAGAAGAGACAGATACTGGTGTTAGAGACTGTTCATTTGGGATTGTTATGTCAGTAGGTGGGTTATTTGAATAGATTTCTTCTTTTGCGGAGGATGAAAGAGGAGATATACTAGAAGGAAGATCAATTGGGATTTAGCTAGAAGTTGGATATGGAGAGGGGAGAGAGAGCAGGAGTCTGCAGTGTGTCCAGATTGCTAACATAAAAAGCATTCAAGTTTGTCCGAAGTAATAAAGATCCTATAATTTGTATTTTTATATGAGATTACAATTGAAGTATTTAACTCAAAGTATTCTTTATCTGGTATCACAAAGATAAAGCGTCGAAAACTGAAGATGTGAGCATATTCGTCTTCCAGTGAACTACAACGGATAAGCGAGATAGGGGAAGCAAGTTGTAATCCAAGTTCATTTTTAAGTGCTTGCTCTATGAGTGCATTCGGGATCGAAAGACACACGTTAGAAAGTGTTATTTCAGTGTTACACTATTTCTAACAGAAATAGTCGGATTATTTTTTAGAAGATTATCTACTACTGTTATAGAAGAAAGATAGATGCATATACGCTGGTTATAAATACGTGAAGCAAAGGGTATTTCTTTAGGGGTAACAATTTTGCCGATTGCCTTTATGTAATCAAATAGCACTACGTCTGGGATAGCGTTCATAACAATGGCTTGAGTTCTACTGAGACATGATGTTTCTGTTATAGATTTTTTCTGTGTGATTTTGGTTAGTGCAGCGAAGCTAGGTTGAGCTGTTTTTGATGATGATGCCATAATTTGATTTTAATATTTTGGATGCCAAAATATTAAATATGGCCAGAAACGACTGGCGTAATTTTATTTGTCGAAAGTATTTAAGTGATATCGACTTACCAATATTTACTTGATAAATAATCACATTAAACTAACAAGTTTTTATTAAAAATACTATAGATTTAAAATATTATTTACCACAATATTATTTAACAATTTATTTTAGTTGAATGTTAAATAATTTTCAATATCAAAAACAGCAATAAAATGCGATATTTCATTATACTTACAACCTGTGCGTAAATAGTTTCCTACAGGAAAACACGTGGAAAGCTAAAGGACAAATAGACAACATACATTACACACTTCTGGGCCTATGAAATTGCCCAGTCTCATAGAATTTTAAATACATTTATAAACATTAAGTACGATGGAAATACATATTGGGACGTATTAGTTCCAAGATTTAAATATCAAAATCGATTGATGAAAAACTTTTCAATCGATGTATAGATAAATTATAGTAAGACGTCTTTACTATTCTCACAGGAAATATATTTATCGAGTTAGACCCTAATTATTGAGTGGCAAACTTTCCTAATATCTCTGGCTAACTTTCCAAAAGGACATTTCTCCAAGTTTTAATTGTTTGTTCGAGTAAAAAATCGCTTTGACCTAAAAGTTCGACTCAAACTTTTATTCAACTAACAAGTGTAACTCTACTAACATTTCCAACGGTTATATATTTATGGATTTTTCATTTTATACGGATGATAAACTTTATTCATTAATTTTAAATCAAAAAAGGTGAAAAAGGGAAGAGATAAAGCAAGTGAAAAATGCTGAGTTTGATTAAGATATATTCAAGGGGATCTATTTGGAGCTCGAGCGTTTTTGACGATTTTTGATGCTAACGGTGGTTGATTAGGATAAAAAATCGACGACCCCGCTGGGAGACGTTGGAGGTAATCGGTAGCAAATCATTTAATCTAACAATTTTGCAATATGCATCAATTTGTGTGATACAAAAATTGTTCTATATCAATAACTGAATAAATGAAAAGAAACGAAAGGTCAGTGAAATTACACTAATGTTTGTATTTTGAGAACGACTTCCGAAGTGGAAATTAGAACGTCAATAAATTTATTTTAAATTTCAATTGTGAATTATTTTCATTAAAATAGTAATTGTTTTAAGATGCCACAAGAAAATAGCTCCAGAATAATATTAGTTACTTGATGTAACACGTTTACAGCTTTAACCCTTTATGGGCCGACTTTTTTTTGTTTATATTTAATGATAAATAATTTTTTTTAGGATATATTAGGACAAAAAATGGACAAATCAAAGGATTTTTATATTATATTTTTATAATTAGTACAAAAAAGGTGGTTCCATGTGGAACCACTAGGCCACAAACGAAAAACTTATTAGGTGTGAAATGGAATAAAACTATTTTTTTTTTCAGATAGACATAAACTTACTTGACTTGATGTAGTACTGTGCCATCTTGTACGACGGGGAGTTGCCTTGGTACTGCAGTGTGTACAATGTACTTTGGCTCCATGCTGAGGCATATGGGCTACTTTGTCAGTTCTTATTTCTAGAGGAACTTATTTTTTGAACCTGTAACTGGTGCTTGGTTTGTCCACGCTTCTTCTTCCAAATTTAGGCATTTGGGGGTCTGCTCCAATCAAACCTCTGGCCATAGCAATTTTAAATTCTTTTAAAGACATACTCTTACCAGTTGTTGACTGTTTGAAAATTATATATGAGTTTAGTAATGTTAGGTCAACAAAATGGAAAATAATTCTATGCCACCACTTTTTGGATTTTCTATCCAATTCGTAGCAACATACTAACATATCAGACTTATCTACATAGCCCATATATTTGGGGTAATCTTGTACTAATTGTTTGCAGTTAATTTCCAATGATGTCCCATCCTTTTCTTTCCTCTTCACAGTGACGTTTTCTTCAGATTTGTGAAAATTGCTTAGAAAATGAATGGGTTTTTGATCCATCCATTGCAAAGCTACCACGCCGTCTTCACTCATTCTCCAGTTTGAGTCACCCCTTTTCATTTTTTTATTTGTTTTAAGTTTAGTTGGAAAACCTTTTCTATCTTTTCGAGTTGTTCCACATGCGTAGATATTGCCTTTTACCAAGTCGCGTTGTAATGCAACAGAATTGAAATAGTTATCGAAATAAACTTCATAATTTTTTCCAACTAAAAATCTTGTAAGATCTTTTATTACTCGTGCCCCGAGCTGTTATTCCCTTACATCGTTTACTTTTTCGGTGTATATTTGGAATTGTAAAACATATCCTGACTGACCAGCACGTACCCATACCTTATATCCTCTTTTTATGGGCTTCATCGGCATATATTGGCGTAAACTACTTCGTCCCTTGAACCTTATCATCGATTCCGTCTATTGATTGTTGCCTGCTGGGATAAAATGAGCTTTTATAAGTGGTTGAAAGTTCCTCTAGCAATGGCCGCACTTTGTAGGTTTATCGTAGTTGCCATTAGCTTTCTTAGGTTGTAATGAGTTGTCATGTATATGAAGATGAGTAAGCAACCATCCAAATCTGTCACGCAACATACATGAAGAAATAAACTGATCCCTGATAACAAAATTTGTAGATCAAAAATCTCTATAACTGGGCAACTTTTTCACACCCATCAAAAGGTTTATTCCCAAAAAACACTTTATTTCTTCAAGTTTTGTGGGAGTATTGTTTTTTTTATTTTCTTGGACTACATATAAATTAGTTTGGGAAACCAGTGTATTTAACAGGTTCTCACTAAACAAATAAAGGAAGAAATCAAGAGGAGTCTCTATAGTATCAGGAACATTTGGTCCAACGTTTTCTGAGAAAGGAGTTGAGCGGCATTATTTGGGTCGGTGGTCCATTTTAACCCATCAAGAATAGCAACTGATACATCGTCTTCACCACAGTCACTGTCATGCGCAACATCTTCATTGTATGAAATATTGTTTTGTTCATCTAAAACAGCTGATTCCAAAGTCATGTCGAAATCTTCATCCTCGTTCTCATCAATATCGGATACATCAAATCCCTCCGATGGGATATCTGCTTTTCAAAAAAGACGTCTTTTCATTTTGGAATTCTGTAACAAAACATACCTATTAGTTACTGATCGGCCTAGTGGCACCTAATGGAACCACCAATCAAAATATCAAAATTCACTTAGTTATCTACGTAGTTCATAAAGAATCAATACCTTTTATAAGTAGAAAAATGTTTATTTACAACAACAAATAACCTCACTAACATTCACTTGTGAGCGAGCCAAATGTATTATGTACAATGTGCACAACTGTTCCTGGAATTTTGTTATCGCGTGGAAAGTGAAAGACACGACGTCTACATCGCATTCCGTCTGGTGGTCGCAGCGTACGATTACTTGGGCAGTAGGAAAAAATTTGTTTAAAGGTGGTTCCACCGTGGAGCCACTAAGCCTGAAAGGGTTAAAATCGTGATTTATGAAATTTCCTGTTTAGAAAGCTGTAAAACTCATAGCATATCAAATTTTTTTGTTAAGCTGCTAACAATATACAAGAACAGGTGTAATAACCTGCCTAATTTAATTTTAGTTGTTTAAAAACCATTTTGAAGACGATTTTGGGAGTGGAAGTCGAAACAATTCTGTGGCATTATCCCATATAAACTTTTTATTTATAAACTTTAGAACTATTTCGAAATAATATTTCTTTTAAAACCCTAACCTAATTGTTTAATTCACTAATTATCTCACGTTTCCTCTACTAAGTACCTAATTAAATTATTTTAACTTCTTTCATTATCTAGTGTGTGGTCACCCTTAATAGTTTAACTTTAAATCGAAAATAGGAATGGAATTTATCGTTGTCGTTTCGACAATGTGATTCGTTTATTTTGCGATTTTTTAGTGAAACGAATAGTTTTTAGAACCACTTTTTTTACCATCAATGACTACTTTCTAACATACACACTACACAGGCATCTATAATTTGAACTAAATGGATCCACACACACAAGGATATATAAACTATTTTTAAATTTAAAGTTGGAAGAATATTTAAGAGTTCGTGTAGTTTAAATGGAGTGTTTAAGACAGGAGAGTCAAATTTAAGAGATCGGGAAAGATATTGTACAGAAGGATTTGTTTTTTTGAGTACATTCTTGTTTTTAAATCGTTGATAGAAATTTTCGTCGATTACATTGACGATTTGTTGATCATCCGTTACTAAATTACTTTTATGTAAAAGAGCTGGAATTCTTGTGTGCGTATTTTTTCCCCGCATTTGAATAATTTTTTTCCAAACTTGAGAAGGGGCAGTATTATGAGTTAAGGTGGAAATGTAGATTTTCCATAAGTGTTTCTTACTTTGTTTTAAGATATACCTCGCCTTGGCTCCAAGTTTTTTAAAACAAATCAAGTTTTCGTCACTATTGCTTCGGCGGTACTTATGAAGAGCAGTTTTGTATTCTTTTACAGTTATTATACTTTTTCCTACGTAAATGTAAGTAGCGGATATAATACATTCATTAAAATTATCTACCTACATCATTATCTATGTTTCCAGAGAAGAAAATTTGTTCCATTTGCCGGTCTAATTCAGTTCTGAAACTTGCCCAGTCAGCATTAAAAATCTTTCACTTTATTACTGTTCCTGGTGATTTTTTTTATTATTTATTATGAGTATGGGAAAATGGTTACTATCATAGACCATCTAAAACATTCCATGTTAGAGAAGGATATATTTTGGAATCACATAGACTTGTCTGAGTGAGATTGTCACATCTCTGAGACTTGTCTCAGAGATGTGACTCGAATCACTAGTCAATCGCTGAGAAACTTTCTGTTGATATATTGAAATGAGTATTGGAACCATTATTAAGAAAACTTCTTCTTTGGGTTCCTTCTCCTATCGGAGGTTGGAAATCATCATCGCTATTTTAATTTTATTGGTCGCGCTTCTGAATAATTCTAATGAGCTGCAACCGAACCACTCTCTCAAATTTCTTAGCCAGGATATTTTGCGTCGTCCTGGGCTTCTCTTCCCTTGTATCTTACCCTAAGTAATAGGTACTTCTCGCCCCTCATTATATGACCCAGATATTGAATCTTTCTAATTTTAACAGTTTTTATGACTTCACATTCTTTCTTCATTCTTTGTAACACCTCTATATTAGTTACTTTTTCACTCCACGATATTCTGTTGATTCTCCTGTAGCAAAACATCTCAAAGGAGTTTAATTTTTTGATTTCAGACTGTTTTATTGTCCACGCTTCCATGCCGTATAGTAAAGTAGAAAAAACGTAACAACGTAGCATTCTTGTGCGGATCTCTAGATTAAGGTTACGGTTGCAAAGTAAGTTCTTCAATTTTATGAACGTGTTTCTTGCCATTTCTATTCTAGATCAGATTTCTTTTGTTTGATCTCCATCTTCGGTCAGCCACGTTCCTACATATTTATTTTATAAATAAACAAAAGAAAACAAGTGTCGGTAATGTTTCCTCTGCCGTACGTGGTTTGTGGACCCCATGTAATATTCTGGGCATTAAAGTCTCCGACAATTACAAATGGTGTTGGAAGTTAAAAAGTTAAGTCTACTAGTTCATCTTCAGTAGAATTGTAACTCGGCGGGAAATATATACTGCAAATAGTTATTCTTTTAGGGCACCATATTGTTAATGCGATTGCTTCTAGATTTGTAACTAAAGACAAATGTGTTGAATAGACGTATTTTTCGACAAAAATTGAGGTTCCTCCACTTGCTCTGAGGCATTCTGTTCTTACGTGATGATATTCTTTAAAACCTCTAGAATCAATATTATAATTTTGTTTGAAATTGGTTTGTTGTAGACATATTATAATTGGATTGGTGTCGCTGAAAAGTTGTTGGATTCTTTCTAAGCGACAAAAAAGTCAAAATTCCATTGAAAAAAAGTGAAAGTTATTAGTGTTTGGATTTTTCAGAATGTTGTGAATGTTCCGTTAGGTCATCATCGTCAGAAATATCAAGAGATGCTTGTAATACTAGGCTTTCTATGTCGTCTAATTCTGAAGGTAATTCCTTTTTGTGCTTCTTTAATATTCTTGTGAATTTATTTTTTAGTGATCTGGTGGTTAGATGTAGATAAATTGCATACGTGTCAGATAAAAGTGAATTAATGTCAGAAGTAATTTGATGGGCTTCTATTGTGAGGTAGAAAAGCTTTGGGGGTTGTTGGTATAAAGATCTTTGATTATTTGCTTTGATGCATCTGATATTTTGGATTTATCTGTGGGATCCGTTTTTGACTTCTTCTACGTGTGTTTTGTCTTTTTTTTCTATTAACTCTTAGGGAGGAGACATCAATGACGAGTTTTCAAGATAAGGATTAGATATTAGTCGGTCAGTAGAATGGGAGTCCAGTGTGCTGAGTGGGTTAGAAAGTACTCTTTTTGTCCTTGTATAGGTTCACCAGATAATTGTTCTAAAGTAGTAGCTGACGAGGTTTTTGTTACCGATGATTATTCACCGGCAGATTAAAGAACATGAGTGTTTTGACAATTTGTACAACTTGCAGCTGTATGGCCAGTTTGCTTATGAATAAAGCATTTCATTATATCAGGAGATAAAAATATTCGGTATGGTGTGGAATCGAATTCAATGACTAGTGAGATCTGAAGCTCATAATTTTCAGTAGGTAGAATTATCTATACTTGTCTTTGAAATGAGAGGATGTGGCTATATTCATCTTCTTGAATTCAAGCTTTTAAGAAAGAGACGGGAGAAACCAGTTTTAAATTAAGGTCGTTTAAAGCATTTTCTACGAGATCGTGATAAATGGGGGACTTCTTCTTCTTCTTCTTCTTCAGTGCCCTATCCGGTCCGGATGTTGGCGATAATCAAGGCTATCATGGTTTTGTTGACTGCTCTGCGAAACAGCTCCGCTGAGGTCATCCCAAACCATTGTCGGAGATTTTTCAACCACGAGATACGACGGCATCCCGGTCCTCTTCTGCCAAATACTTTACCCTGCATAACGAGTTGAAGAATTCGATATTTTTCTTCGTTCCGCATCACGTGGCACGTGGAATGGGGGACAGACATTCGAAATTATGATACGTTTTGCTGGATTAACTAATCTTATAATGGGTAGGTCTAGATTGTTTACTTTAATAATGGGATTGTGGGCAATAAGCTCATCAAGTTTAACTTTGCTTAAGTATATGCAGATCCGGTTGTTCGAAATTCTAGGTGCAAATATTATATTTTTAGGTCCAACAATATCACCAGAAATTTTTTTTTTGGTGAAAAATAATTGCTTGCTCCTTTTTAGGCTTGGATCTAGATTTCATAGCAGCAACGTAAAATGTAGGTGTTGAAGATTCGGTGTTACTGGATGTAGGCATTGCTGTGGTATTGACTGTAGATGTATTATTTATAATTTTACTGCTTTTGTAGTCAAAAGCAATGGAGCGATCAAGATTAATGTTTATATTTCTCTTGGAATGTCCGTAAATAACAAACTCCTATTGTAAAATGGGTTGCCTATATTGGTTTGCCAAAAGCCTAGAGCTCTTGGCATAATTAATGGCGTTATTAATAGTAGGTTGATATCAAAATATTAGACAATTGTTTATAAATATTGCAATACTTGCTTGTTGCTTGGAACACGTTGCATGCAGCAATGAAGAAAATATCACCAATCTGTACACAAATGTTTGTTTATTACTATTTACTGTAATTACATACTAATAAAACTGGTATTTGTGGTAACAAATTGCAAAAATCGACCCATTATAAAAATTGTTTACCCTTAAGATATGAAAAAGAATTTGCAAATTTGCTCAAGTTTAATCACTAATATAACACAAAGTCTTAGCTTAACAAAAGCCTACAAACTCCATTCTAAGTTCATTAGACTTAAAATTATCATGCCCTAATTCCGCTATCGAAAATTGGTTCATTGTCTGGAAGTACATTCGATTTAATTAACGGACTTTTGAAAATAATACAATTTTCATTAGTGCTCTCATTCAAGAATCCTTTTACGTGATTAACTAATGAAAATTTTCTGTGCGTTCAGCTTCTGAAACCTTTTTGGCGTTGCTTTTTTTCATTTGAATTTCTCCTGCGTTTATCTAAATTTGGCCTCAATTACGCTGGATTATATAGAAGTGAAAAAATTTATTTATATACATTACATATATATATATATATATATATATATATATATATTAATATATATATATATATATATATATATATATATTAATATATATATATATATATTAATATATATATATATATATATATATATATATATATATATATATATATATATATATATATATATATATATATATATATATATATATATATTTATATCAGTCCCTGCTCAATTTATTAAACTTCCTTAGCAAATTCTAGTTTTCTGTGTTTTATAATCAATTATAATTATAACTGTTACAGTCGGTTCACAATTTGTTGATAGCTCACTACAAGTTTAACCCTAATTAGAAAACTGAAATACAGAGAGGATAGGTAATACGATATAATAGTAAAAACCAACCTAAAACTGACGATTTAAATGAGAATAAGCCAAAACAATTAAAGGTTAAAATACGTTTATTGACGTTTCAATTTCCACTTCGGAAATCGTTCTCAAAATACAAACATTAGTAAATTAAACAAATTTTGTTTTTTGTTACTTAGTGAAAAATTCTTCTAATAATTTAATTTTATCTGACTCACCTATATTGACAATTCAGACATACATTATACATTTTAAAGTAGATGACTTTAAAATGATATTGCCAATATTGTTGAGTTGCGTTCCTGGGACGACTTTACTGATAAGATAGTTCATTCGATTACATTAAATCAACTTTAACTTGAGAATATCCGTCTGAAAAAATCATAACATGTAATTCGTCTTTAAAAAGACAAATACATGCCATGATGACAGTAAAATTCTCCTGTTAGTGATTCCATAGTAAATTATGAGGGAAAAACCAGGAAAAAACCTCATAATACTATCCCGACATAGTAAGTATTTGATCGTGCATTTAGTTTACCTTCAATAAACACCAAATTCCGATTTTATATGTTTGTTATTTAAAAAACATAAATGATGTATTCTCTATATGTTACTGACTTACCAATACTGGTATTTTCCTTTTAATAACTTCCTCTTTCAATATGGGTAACCAGATCCTACTACATTCTGCCGAGGAATTCGCGACACAATTGGTCTCATTTAGCATAATTAGAGCCGCTTCTTTGATTTTTATTTTATTTTTTATTAATTTTATTCCCATTTAAATAGTAATTAATTTAAAATGCCACAAGAAAATAACTTCAGAACAATACTAAAACTGACGGTTTAAGACGTTTTCGACTAACCCACATATCTGAAGGAATACAATACCTTATAATCCTATTACGGGAGTATTTTGAATGGTTAGAGATGAACGACCAGTGTCGTAGAGTATATGATTGAAACATTTATTTGAACTAAATAAATATATTTTTTAAATTGTACTTATGTAAATTGTATTTTTTAATAAAACTTATTTATTTTATTCAAAAATAAAAAGTTTCTTGCTATTTGTAAAAGATACATTTATTCAATTAAGGAAAAAGGCGCCAAATGTCGCCTGGCAAAATTTCCAATGTGTTTTAAATGTATCCATTATTTTCGAATCCGGAGAAAACTAATAAATATTTTTGAAAAATTTAAACGCAGAATGAAAGATTTCATTATTACTCAGGGCAGAAAGTCCCTGAAAACTTCTACAATGTTTATTTTAATATGTTATGTAACAGGGATGAAAATAAACGAGAAAATATAGTATAATTTTTAATTGAAAATATTGCATGCAAAAGAAACTTTTTATTTATTCTAAAAAATATTTCATTCTGCCTTTAAATTTTTCAAAAATGCTGTTTAGTTTTCTCAGGATTTGAAAAAAAAAATGGATACATTTAAAACACATTGAACATTTTGACAGGCGACATTTTGCGCCTTTCCCCTTTAATACCTTACGATTACAACTATTATTACTTACCTTATATAATTACGATTAGAAAACTATTCAAATTCAAAATAAATAGGATCAACTTCGGAATCCGAGTCATCTTGAGGGTTAATAATTAGCGGTTGTGTCTCTACGGTCGCATCAATTATGTTATCAAGATCCCACATTTTTTATTCTTCTTCTATTACATGCCTTACTGCATCTTTCCAGTTTTGTTCTGCAATATGTTGTAAAGACTCGTATAACAATTCACGTACAGCTTGTATTTTATATAACGTATTTTTTCTAGCCACATAACTTTTCATTTGTGCCCAAATGAGTTCAATTGGATTTATTTCGCAGTGGTAGGGTGGAAGTCTAAGGACTGTAATGCTTCGCCTTTCCGCCATTTTGTCAACTACGTATTCCTTGAACTTAGATTTGTGTTGCCGGACAATTTTTAGAAGTTCTGCTTTTACCATTCCATCTTCGTAAGGCAGATACTTATTCCGCAGCCAGTCAAGAATATCCTGTTTCTTCCACGCAGTCGTTGGAAGTCTTTCTACTAGTCGTGAATGATAAGGTGCATTATCTAATACTATAATTGAATTTGGTGGTATGTGTTCAATCATCTGCTCAAAATACTCTTCGAAAACATCAGCTGTCATCTCCTCGTGATAGTCTTTTGTGCTTTTGGACTGAAATTCCAACAAACCATGCTTAACAAATCCTTTTTCACTGCCAATGTGAGAAATTATTAATCTACTGCCTTTACCAGAAGGTGGGGAGATACCAGTAGACCAACCTTCCATAAAGGCTTGCCTGGAGCTTAATATATTTTTATCTAACCAAATTTCTTTTAGAGTATGACCTGAGTTTACCCACGTTTCATCCTGGTAGAAGATGGGCCTTCCTTCAGCCCGGAATTTTCGTATGGATCTTAGATAATTTCTTCTCCAACATATTATCTCCTCCCGGTCAATCAAAAGTGATTTTCGGTCTGATTTCTCCCACCGGAAATTTAATTCTTTTAAAACTTGCCACAATTTAGTTCGTCCGATATGAGGCAAATCCGGGTCGTCTCCAACTTCTTGTAAAATTTTGTTTAGGTTTGGTATTTCTTTTTTGAAAAAAAATCCATGAATTTTCCTTCGAATACCATTTTTGACAAATTCATCAATTTCAATAGGCTTTTTCCCTCTCTTTAAGTGTTCGTTTGTGTTTGGGTTAGCTATACCGTGTTTTTTTCTTTCTGATAGGAACCTATATAAAGTTGACTCTCCTACGCCAGTCATGTTGGCACAACTTTCGACTATGTTGCGAACAGTGTTTGTGGGATTCTGAGAAACCAGAGCATCGTGAACATTCAGGACAATAGTCTTCTCTCTTGGTGAATAGACAGACTTAATGACTGTACGCAACAGTACCGGTGTAAAACTTGATGATGTTGATGATGAAGCCATCACAAACAATCCAACAAAACGAGCACGAGCGAAAGGTACGTATATGTTCGTAGGTATATGGAATAAAAAATCACTCACGCACTGCATATAATTCGCAAAAGAAATATTCGAGACGCTAATTACTGCCGTAGACGCGGACACACCGACGAGCCGTAAATTACATGCGATCAAAAACGTACTAAACAAAAAAATTGTTTTCGTTCGTAATAATTTCACCCTTTTAAGTTAAGTTTCGAATATAAACTGAACAAACGAGGCACGTGGCCAAAGCATACCCATTATATTATTAAAAATCTGGTGAATTCCATCCTAATTATCTTGCAACGAATAGTACCTTCGGATATGTATTCCAGGTTTTCTAGTAAAGTGATTAAACGCGAAGATTAGTATTGAAATATCCAAAGAGATAAGGTATTCTTATTTACAAAATTGTTAATGGTTAAATTCTTATTTTTATTAATATAATATAATTACATAACATTAGCCGTGAAAGTTTTAATTGTTTTTTTGCTAAATATATTAGTATTAAAATATTATTAATGTTATATATATATATATATATATATATATATATATATATATAAGAGTATTAAAAAATATTATATTATTATTTAATGAATAAACACCTCAGGAACGCCTATGGTTTACGACCGTTTTATGAGTTTGAGGCACATTTCGTGCTCTCAACGATTTATGAACGGAGAATAGCTATAAATAAGAAACATAACAAATGATAATAGTATCCTTTTTGCAGATTTATTAAAAAAAACAACGTAAATTATTACAACATTTTACTATAACATTAATATTTTATTAAGCTACCGTTGGCTTTCAGCAGTGTATATTTTCCTGTGATTTCTTTTAAATTTTCGGTGTGATTCCATTGGAAAATGATTCTTTCTATTAACTGTACCTGTTGGCAATTATTTTCTTGGCTAACTTCTTTAGACCGTGGGATATTTAATTGTATTAATTACACATCCATTTTCATATTTTTCCCCTGGACGACTTCGGACAAACTAGGCTTTGTCATCCATAATTTGAAATGTTACTTCATCGCTGAAGCAAACCTGTGAATGTGAATAACAATTATAAAGTGCGAAAATAAAATGATTTGTAATAATTGACCTTACGCCAATGATCAATAGACCAAGCTAAGCGTTTTCTGAGCATTTGTGGTGTTAGTTTTGGCTTTTTAACAGGCCTGAGATATTTGAAGCCCATGTCATACAAATTTTGGCGTACGGTGACCACCGATACATAGTGGTGGTGGTAACTGAAGGTTTTTTGCCACACCCGCCCTTCCGAACTGACGTCACAAGTCGCTTCTCTTTGAGGGTTTTGTCTTAATCTTCCCACTGATGACTGGGATACACCACATTCTCGTGCTATCTTTCTCTGACTAAGTGCTATATTGTCTAATAGAGCAGTAATGGACGAGATTTTCTCAACACAAAGATCTTTAGATTTACCCATCAAAAAATTCCAATCTAAGATTAATCATCTTGTTTTATGATTAAGATTAAAAAAAATCAAAAGTAACAATATTATGTATTAATGTCAATGCTTACTAGTGCAAATTTTAAATAAACTGACCACAAATCTATGTTTTAATTAAAAAAACTCAAAATGTAAAACCATTAGTTACTCCACACTTTGACCACATTCTACTGTCATCTGTAAATTTTTGACAATTCTTGTCGCTGTACAACAAAAGCTTCATCAAATAAAGGAAAACGTATTACCTACAATAATCCATACAGGAAAAAAATGGCTTTATACCTAATGTTTTAGCCTTGTCATGCAAAAACATTAAGGATTCCCGTGTCGAATATCATGATGACACCACGTCAGAATTATTTGAAAACTGGTTTTCAACGAAGTTATTGCCAAATATAGCACCAAACAGTGTAATTTTGATGGACCATGCCAGCTACCACAGTCGTAGACCGAATAAAGTTCCATGTTCTAATGGCACCAAACTGAACTTCCTGGCATCCAGGAATATATGCTGGAAAATGATATATATTATAAAGATAATTATTCTAGAAAACAATTACTTGAAATTTTAAAATCATTTTCCATCAGAAAACAATATTATTGTGACAGTTTGGCGGAAGAAATGGGTCATACAGTATTAAGACTTCCTCCTTACTATTGTATGTTCAATCCTATTGAACACATATGGCATGAGCTAAAAGAATCAGTAAGGAGAAGTAATGTTTCGCTTACCCTAAATTCATCTGTGGTTCGTCTAATTGAATTAGAAATGGAGAAAATAACCAATGAAAGCTGAAAAAATACAGATAGGTGGCTCAAAGAAACAATTATTATAGATCTAGATAAAGATAGTGATAGTGAAACTGACTTGTCCATGTAATTTTTTTTAAATGTAAGTTTTTTTTGAATTGTATTTATAAATGATAAACTTTCTATATATACGTAATTTATATAAATATTTTTAAATTTAGTTGATAACGGTATCAAATCAGCTTTTAGACACACCTTAACTTTGAAAATAATTTTCTAAAATAGTTTTGCCTCTGTTCTTTTTGTACTCTATTTATAAATGATAAAGTTTTGTAAATATGTGAATGTCGTTTATGTAAATATTTTTGCAACTATTATAATTTTAGTAGACAATGATTAAAGACCGGCTTTTAAACGTACCTAACAATCGAATAAGTAATGCAAATCGAAAATAAAAGTACTACAAACCTGTCCAGAGGCGATTCCCCGCTCCTTTCTAACCAAGATATTTTGGTTAGAAAAAGGTTAACAGTAATTGTAGAGCCCATTCTTACATATGGAGCAGAATGTTGGCAAATGACAGTAAAAGGAAAGAAAAAAGTTGACACGGTTGAAATGGACTACCTAAGAAGAGCTTGCCGTATATCAAGAGTAGAACGTATACCTAATGCTGAAATTAGAAGAAAAACAGATAGAGTACATACAACTTCTGAAAGAATAGAAACTAGACAGTTAATATGGTATGGACACGTACAGAGGATGGACGACAACAGATGGCCAAAAAGAGCTATGGAATACAATCCAAGTAATAGAAGGAAACGAGGAAGACCAGCCAAGTCTTGGATACAAGGTGTTATGGAAACCATGAAAGATAGAGCCATTGATGAAGACACCTGGAGAGATAGAAAAAGATGGCGATCGAAATGCGGGAAGCGGCAGAAGCTGTAGGATCCCCGCTTATATATATATATATATATATATATATATATATATATATATATATATATATATATATATATATATATATATATATATATATATATAAAAGGTTAACAGAATATAAGGAATTTAAGGAGAATAATGAAGATTTGACGAAATTAATGGTCCAGAAATTAAAATTAAAATTGTCATATGTTGTGGTCATATTTTATGTTTGGTAAAAACGTATAAATTTTGAATCTTGTTTTATAATTTTAGCTAGAATACGGTGAAGATGTTTGGCAGAAGTTATTAATAGAAACAGACTATAAATTCACTGTATTTAATACACATCAAACCTATCCAGACAATATTATGTCTTCCTTGGCGACGGCTTTAGCAAAAGTCACTTCACTCTCTGTAGATGACACTATGATGTTTTTTGGACGATGTTTTGTACGATTTTTTAGCAATTACGGGTAATAGTTTAGCTTCAACATATTTTTTCAAGTGCAAAATAATTGTCGTTATATGTCATAATATTTCAAATTGAAACCTATTTTAAACCCAAATTGTGGTGACTTCCCAATAAATATTGAAAATAACATTAAAATATTTATTAATAGTAAAATACTAAGGAAGATATTTGGACCAATGCAATGCAGCGATGGTTCTTGGAGAATTAAAATGAACCACGAGCTGGATGAACTAATGCAGAGCGCAGATATTGTTAGATTTCTAAAGTCATAAAGACTAAACTGGCTTGGTCACCTAGAAACAATGCCAGATAATCGAGATGTAAAAGTAGTTCAGAGATGGAAGCCCCAAGGAAACAGAACAAGAGGAAGGTCCCGTAAAAGATGGATAGACGACGTAGAGAGGGATCTTAAAACCATGAACATCAGGCAGTGGCGAAGGAAAGTATCCGATAGGGCAGAATGGAAGAACATTGGTAAGCAGGCCAAGACTCACAAAGGGTTGTAGCGCCATAAGAAGAAGAAGAAGAACATTAAAATATTACAAGAAAGAAGCTTGAGGAGGATATTAAAGAGTTTTAACAATCCATGAAGGTCTGCTAATACATTCTGAATCAGTTCAGGTGCGCGCCAAGCTTACTGACTTCAATATTGGCTTTTTTCTTAAGTCGCTCAATGAAAATTCTTGTATTTTGTACTGTTATCTTTATTCTCTAAGTAATTTTTTAAAAGGTCGATGTCACTCATTGCCATTTTAGATCAGTACTATATCTCATTATGATTTATAAGCGGCCAAACTTCTGGAAATTTTATAAAAATTTTAGTTTTGTTATCAGCATTCCTCTTTTTCACATAACTTATCTATAATTTTATTGCATCGTTTTATGCTTCTACTTAACATTTAACATATATTTTAAGAGGAAAAACACTCTAAAAATTAAAAAATAAATAAATCAAAAGACGTTAGCTGTTAGTAGATATATTTAAAAAAATGGTACAATGATTATTATCAAGAAAATTATTATTTTGTGGGATAACCTTTGTTTTTTAGGGTAGACTCGATTCTGCGAGACATGGAGTTCACGAGACGAGCCAAATCTTCTGGAGTAATAACTCTGAACCATTTTTGAATAATGGCTTCTATCAGTTCTCTCTTGTTACTTGGGTTTCGCCTGATACTAACACTTTCAGCCTTGACCATAAATTTTCTATTGGATTTAGATCGGGCTATTTTCAGGCCAAGGCAGGACAGTAAAGTCATGGTTTCTTAATCATTCCATGGAAGTCTTAGCCGTATGACAAGGCACCCCATCCTGCTGGAAAATGCATTGTTGGGCATCCTATTCAAATCTCTGATAGTCGACAGCAGTTTGGCTTGCAGTATCTTTTCCTGATATTTTTTTTACACTATGATTGCCCTTTATTACTGCTAAACGTCCAACTCCATTAGTGGTCATACAAGCAAATACCATGACACTCAAAGCATGTTTTATAGTGCCCGTGGTACAGTGGGGCAAAAGGTCTTCCCCCGGTCACGTCGGCGGCGAACAAACTTCACTCCGTCACTCCCAATGATCGAGATTCTGGTTTCATCAATCCAAATTACCTTACTGTTTTTTTGTCCACACTCTGTGTGCCAAAGCCCAATCAATGCGTTTTTGCCTCTGTTTTTTGTTCAGGAACGGCTTCTTTCTTGGATTTCGTGCTTGCAATTAATTTTCACACAACTTTCTTCTGATAGTGCGGTCCGATATTTGTAAGCCAGTTGATTTGCCAATAGCATTAATTTCTTTTGCCGATCTGCGACGATCTTCTACAGAAAGTCGGCATATTCTATGCTCATCGCATTGACTAACTTTCGGTTTTCTGCCTGTTCTATTTGCTGATTTTGTCGTTTCAGTGTTATGATACCGTTTACAAACTTTCATTACACCTGATTTTGAGGCGCCACCACCACGTCTTTGACAAATCTCGAATTTTCGACGTTTCGCTTGAATCTGTTTCCATATTTTATTAAATAATTATGTTATTATATATAGAGTAAGAAATACATAAAATATTAAGCAGAAATATAAAACAATAAAAGAAAAATGTAATTTTACTGATAAACTATATAAATCACGATCATGAGACGAGTGGTACTGGAAAAACGATAATTTCTGCAAAGTTTCCAAAATTTTGGCCAATAGTGTAATTTTACGGGATGTAAACAGTTTACCCGTATGACGTAAAACGACGATTATTTTGCTTTTGCTATACTTGTGTTTACAATCTTCTCGTTTTAGAGATGACGTTACCATAAAGGCAACCGGAAGATATTTTACAGACTTTTTAAGCAGCATGGATAACATCCATGCTCAGTTTAGGGTGTCGTATCCGAAAATGAAGAGCTCCTCAATGTATTTGACTGATGTTGATAACGAAGGCTGTATTTTGGTATACCGTAGCACTAGAAAGGGATTTACGCAATATATACGAGGTAAAAAGACATTGTTCAAAACAAGAATATCGTTAGACAACCACAATTAAGTTTAATGTATATATATATATATATATATATATATATATATATATATATATATATATAAGTAAACGTTAAATATTGGGTTTGCAGCAATAAAAAATGAAACGTGTACTCTTGTAAATTTTTAATCCAAGCTTTCGGACATTGGTTATGTCGTTCATCAGGGAGCTACAAATGTGATGAATAGTTTGTTAACGTTGGTATAATTAATTAAAAAATTCACTACTTATAAACTTAATGAGGTTGTATCATCAATGATGTTATATAATGTTGATAAAATTTATCACAGTCTGTCATCTTTGTTCACAATAAAACTTATTTCTATATTTAAAATTAAAAAATTACTTTACATTCACAACACTTAATTATTATAAACTATAAACTATTTAAATCATTTCTGTAGGGCATACACAATTGTTATCTTATTTTATTATAAATTATTTTTTATTTTCAATAAGAGTATATTTTTTGTTTTATTTTATTAAAGAAATGAGCTTTTATTTTTATTTCAATAACAAAAAATTGTTCTTATTATTAAAAACCGATACAAATACACAGCTTTATAATGGTTAGTGTATTTTTATCGAGTTTATGTTATAAGAAATGAACCAAGTAAACGTAAGCAAAACAAAAATCGACAGACATAGATGCATATCCCATGCGTTGTTATGTGTTACTAAATAGTTTTCGTTTTCTCGTTTTGTGTCTAGGATTTTAAGTCTAAGGTGTCGGAGGGGATCGGAGAATTACAATTACTTCGTACGAGCCAATGTTGCCGATTTTAGCGCTTTATGTAGTTGTAATATCTAATCCAAAACTTAACTTACGCTATAATATATATATATATATATATATATATATATATATATATATATATATATATAATGGGCTGTTCATTTGTTCGATAAGTTTTGCTGTTGCTACTAGCCTAATATTTTTTGTTATGTTGGCACACCGTTTGGTTTTTTTATGATACGAAAGGAATTTTGTTTGTTGATTACTTACACACTGGTAAAACAATAAACTCTAAATATTATTGTAACCTTTAACACTAGCTGAATGAAAAAATCGTGAAAAAACATCTGGTTGCAGAAGAATAAAATCCTTTTTTATAAGGACAATGCATCGTGTCATATGAGCATTTTGGCAATGGCCAAAATCCATGAATTAAAGTTTGAATTGTGGAACATCCACCATATTCACCAGATTTGGTCCCAAGCGACTTCCATGTGTTTTAATACCTTAAAAAAATTTCACGCGTGCAGAAAGTTTTTCGTCAATTGATGCCCTTCCATAACGGCCGTGTAAGCGTATTTTGCAGCAATTTCTGAGCTGCATTCTAGTAACTATTTTAATAGCTTATGGTGTTATGTTTCCGCCGAGAACTTAATCTTGCACTTATAAAATAAAATTTGTTTTTTTATAATTACAGGTCAGCTATATCAAATAGCTACTGATTTTTTCAATTTAAGCCTAGAAACTCGGGTAATTGACACTGTGAATAAGGTAACATCAGATGGAAGGAATTTGACGATCGTTACGTTTCGTTTGGACTTCGACAATTCCCAGTATGTAAGTAAATAATTATATAGTAATTACATAATATATATGAGTTCAAGGCGCTGCCGGAAATCAGTGTTTATCTTTTATACTGAGTTGCCAGCTGAAGTCCGTTTGAAGAGGTTTACTCTCCGGACACTGGAACTCACTTAAGCATGGGTGTATGTTACCTGAAGTAAAATCTAATTAAAATATTAAACATCATATAATATTATCAACATCATGTACAATCTTTGGTAACACATTACATTTTAAAGGGTTTTTACCCAAATATTTTGGTGGCTCAGGCATGGTAACCTGTATTTTAACCTGATTAGCCTGAACAGTTGTTCCGAAAACGTTCGTGCTTTTAATGTTGCCATTTTAAGGGTTTTTATAAAATAAAATATACCCACATACAAAGACTAACCTCTTTTTGTTATACGTGGTATACAGCCAGCTACAGGAATTATTTTCCTTGTGGATTTTGTTTTGTATACGTATTTACGAAGTGTGACCAGTTCTTTAAGTATTTAATCACTGACAATGAAGCCAAATAAGTGGTGTTTTGTTCTTGGGTGTCTAAATACATCTAAAAACAATTCTGAGAAGATTTTTATTACAGTTCCAAACAATTTAACACCATATTTACTTAAAATTGTCAAACCACAGGTTTTTATATCTGTACCTCGGAGGGATACAACACTATGTCCATTTTTTCAATTTTGACACTTTTACAGATTAATAATTAACTTTTATAACTTTATTTAAAGGAATAGAGTACTAGGTCCTAAGCCATTTGCTGATAAAGAAAGTGACCTTTAAAAGAACACCAAGCCCATTTTTACTTAGAGGGATAAAACACCATATGGACTTAATGCTTTGTCCCTCTACGCATGTGAATTACCGTCGCGCATATCTCTATGATGAGAGGTAGACTGTTAGTGATCTAATAATAATACTTTTGCCATTTATGGTGTGTTTACAGTATTCTTATTACTAATAATAAGAACAATGAACCATAATTCTCGTAGGAGAAAGATTCTTGAAGTACCTACTAAAAAGTTCTGCGAATTCTTCTACTGCATTTACAGGTAAGCTACCTTTTTGCTCATTATTTTTAAATTATTAAAAAACATAACCTCAAAAGGGTAATGTAGTGATTTGATACCAACCTTAGACTAGCAATATTATTAAATCTTTTACAACCAATATTATACGCCTTGTTTAATTTCAGAATCAAATAATACACCAAGCAATGATGTTTTAAATGAAGAGCATATTATTAGAGATGCCTTGAGTGTTTGATAACGAAGATCAGTCTGATATAGACAAAAGTTCTGATAAACTATTCGTAGTGGAAATTAAATAAGATCTGCATTACTAAAATGGGCAGATACCGTCATTCCTGACAGTAACATAGAAGAAATCATACTATGGTCTTACAAATTTTACGGCCAGAATAAAAATGTTAGCATTAATACCTACTTGTTTAAAAAAGTAAAAATTATCATCCAGAAGTTTCTACTAAAGAGTAATACTCACATGGAGGCGGACACTGTCCATGCGCTGATAGAGCGAAAGAGAAAAAACTTAACATTTCTATTTACACGCCCTGGGACTGGCAGAAGTTAGTCAGACAAAACTCAATGAAATATACTGTACATAATATGGAACTAGAAGATTTGAAAAATTTAAGGTCTTTAATCCGCCTTTGATTAATAAAAAAGAGACATTAACAAACAACCAGTTCTTCTGTCAAACTGTGTTTAACTGCAAGTTAAACAAAACAGCATTGGAACTCTGTTTTTAAAAAGTAATTTTCATGACGAAAACCAGGAGATTGACCTTGTTAGATTTCGAAGGCGACACCTTACATTGTCAAAAGATTTGCAACTAGTATCACAAAGTCCAATACTTATATCACAACAAACGTATAACGATCTATTGGCATTACTGTCATATGTTCCTACAATAGTGACTATCCAGAAGGAGACTTATTTGAAAATGACTGAGTGGTTTGTACCTAAAATGCAATTGTGGTTAAATATATAGATATATTATTTGTATTTGTAAAGGTAAATAAAGCTTGAATATCTAGGCCACATATTGAGACACGATAAGTACCGTCTACTGCAATTGATTGTCCAGGGAAAAATAGACAGTAAGCGAGGGCCAGGCAGGAGAAGACACTCGTGGCTCCAAAATCTGAGGAAGTGGTTCGGGCTCACATCGGTCGAACTATTCAGAAGCGCCGCAAATAAGATCAGAATTGCCATGTTAATAGCCAACGTTCGCAACGGACAGGGCACTTGAAGAAGAAGAAAGGTAAATTGTATGGTTAAATAAATTTTGTCAGTAAAAGTCAAATAGGATTTTAGTTGTTATTGAATACCCCATACTAATTATTACAGTACAATAACTTTATTAGATGGATACAACAACATGTCAGTGGCGGCTTTTGGGGGTAGACAGGATAGGCCGAGCCTACCAAATAATTTTAAGAGCTTTAAAAATGAAAAACATATATTCAAAAATTATGTTAATGCATGTAAATAACTTTTAAATGAGACATATTGAGACATATTGAGACATAAATGAGACATATTGAGACACGATAAGTACCGTCTACTGCAATTGATTGTCCAGGGAAAAATAGACAGTAAGCGAGGGCCAGGCAGGAGAAGACACTCGTGGCTCCAAAATCTGAGGAAGTGGTTCGGGCTCACATCGGTCGAACTATTCAGAAGCGCCGCAAATAAGATCAGAATTGCCATGTTAATAGCCAACGTTCGCAACGGACAGGGCACTTGAAGAAGAAGAAAGGTAAATTGTATGGTTAAATAAATTTTGTCAGTAAAAGTCAAATAGGATTTTAGTTGTTATTGAATACCCCATACTAATTATTACAGTACAATAACTTTATTAGATGGATACAACAACATGTCAGTGGCGGCTTTTGGGGGTAGACAGGATAGGCCGAGCCTACCAAATAATTTTAAGAGCTTTAAAAATGAAAAACATATATTCAAAAATTATGTTAATGCATGTAAATAACTTTTAAATGTACTAAATCACTCAATACATTAGCGTCCGTTAAAACAACTATGTTAGTATATTACCACAGAAAGCATCGAATCGTATTCAAGCATTTTAAATATCATTAATAGGCCCGATCGGAACTGGCCGACACAGCTCACATAAGATCCCCGTACAAAAAGCGTTTGAAGTTAAGCAGCTTGCCGGACAATGATTTATATTGTCGTGTTTATGCTTGCTGTTTAGGCACCAGACGATCGGGCCTAGGCCGACCATCGTTGTCACTTGTAACGTAATTATCGAATTGTAATATAAATGTTCTTTTAAATTATGATAAAAAAATATGTAACATAATCTATAATTGTAACATATTTTTAAACAAACAACACAATTGCAAACAAGTGCACGGTTGTCCAAATAAATTTTAAAAAAATCGTAAAATTCGAAGAAAAAAAATCACATTTGCGTGATTTCTATATCGCCTGATTGTATGCAACTTATATATGTGAGATTGTTTTATAACTGATACATAAAAATGAGTTTTTATGACGCTTTACCAGGTTGCAGTAATAGTAATGTTGATAGTAAGTGTTTGGACATTGTTGTTTCAGTATTGGAATCGGTATTATCTAGAAGAACTGAAATTGCTAGAAAAAAAAATTATTATGCATGAAAGGCCTACTTTAACATTGCGTATTGACCAAAAAGATGGGAAAAAGGTGCGTACTTTTAATTGCTCTTGGTATGATGTCTACAAATGGTTGTCTGGAAGTATTCCGAAAAACAGATTATATTGTTGGCCGTGTTTGTTATTTTCTAATAAGAAATGTGTATAGAATTGTGAAGGATACTTTGATTTAAAAAATATGTCTGCCTCCTTAAAACAACATTCCAGTTACAAGGAACATTTAAGTAATTTCCTGTCCTTTAAGGATGTACAGAAGAGGGCGTTTTATGTTCTCGATTTGCTAGATGAAAAATCAAAAATCGCAAAAATTAAATACAACGCAGAAGTTAAAATGAACAGAGAAATCATTAAAAAATAGTTAGGGGGTGACCCCGTGACCCCCCTCTGAATCCGTCACTGATTACACATAGCTATATGTGATTTGCTGGCTTGGCCTACCCAAAATTTTACCACACCAGCCGCCACTGCAACATGTCCGTTAAAAAGTTTAAAAAACATAGGAACAAATTTGTTTTTAATTATAACAAATGTATTATGTAATAACAATAAACAGAATGTTCTATTAAAATATTGTTTCGATATCTCAATAAATAGCAGCAGCAATAACACTTTTTGGTGAAAAAAAGTTTAAAACTGCTCTACTTTAAAGTTTTAAAAATGAACATAGTGTTGATTCCTTCCGAGGTACAGATTTGCATTTATTTTTTTTTCTAACTTGCATAATAACTGCCTTTTCTAGTTTTTTCCTCTCTTTGTAGCAAACAACACTTATTTGGCCTTATTATCACTGTATAAATACTTAAAGAACTGGTCACACTTCGTAAATACGTATACAAAACAAGTTGTCGATACGACTGCTGACGTCACACACCGTAGCCTCGCTGCGAGGAGCCGTTTTTCTAGCCTCCATCAAAATTAAAATTAAGAATTGATTTATCTTAAAAACTATATATTTTTAAACAATTTCATGTTTACTATATTTTTATATATTTTATAATCTATTGAATTTAACTATATTTAAAAATTAGTGAACATCCCTATTAAATAAAAGTAGATTTGTAAACATTATTAAAGGATTGTCACGCCATCCAAAGTAACTATTATGCTATGAGCATAAATACAATAACAATAAAATCACACGCAATCAATGATTATTGCAGGATATGCCAATATACTCACCCTTTTAAGGCTCTAATTACCAAACAATGTGCCTCGACAGTGACCTTCAAACCAAACTAATGACTAGAACGTTGGAAACTGGCATTTGTCACTAATTAGCAAAGACACTGATGGATGGGTGTTGGTTTTTGTTTTGGGAGGGTTTTTCGGATAATCCTGAAGTATTGTGCTGGAATATGAACACTTTTATACAGTATACCTCGCATTAAACTTGGAGTGAAATATATGTATATAAAAACACGATGCAATAAAGAAAATATGATACTATATACTGTGATATTATCTCAAGGAAAAAAATGTACAGCTGGTTCCTAAAAAAACTGATACGACTCTCAATTTCTATTTGAACTGTCAAATAACTGTCAAAGTGTGTATACAAATTTTAAAGTTTCTCCACATTTTAAAGTTTAATTCCTACAGATATTAAGGTGATTGTGCTGAGGATTACAGATATTTATTTGGGAAGTACCTATACTTTGCTATTTACTATTTTGAGATACCAATATCAGACTTCGATTGAAGCGGTCTTATTTTGCTACACTCTGACAAATTAAAATTTAATCGATTTTAAAACCAAAGAAATAATTTATTGTGATTGTGTTTGTAGACATTCAAGTAAGTGATAACGATAAATTTGGTGTTTATTATCAATCAAATAATTACAATTCATATCTAAAACTAGCACAAAGTTAATTATGCCTAATACATCGTTTTGCGCTAATTGTTCAAAGCCAACTTCTACCTCGGATAGAAAGCTCCAGTGTGATGGCTGTAAGAAACCAATACACATTGCTTGTACGGATCTGTCGGTCGATGATCGAGTTCCGAGGCAAAAAGTACGTGGGATATGTATACTTTGCAATCCATGTACTTCAAACATTGGGAATATTACTGAAATCTAGAGTTTACTATTATAGTCGATTTTAAAGCGGACATTAAGAAGAAAATTGAAAACTTTGATATTAAATTATCTAAATTCAGCAATAAATTAAATCAACCTGATTCTATTACAACAACAGAATTTACCGACAGCATTGTCAATGAAGCAGCTGACCGCATATCTCGTTCCAAAAATTTTTTGGTTAGAGGCGTCCCTGAACCTACAGGGGACGCACAAAATAAAAAAGATCATGGTAAAAATAAAATAAATTTAGCCCTAGAAGTCATTGGATGTCAAGAAAGTCCTATTACATTTTATAGAGTCGGTAAACCAGATCAAAATAAACGTTATCCTCGCATGATAAAAGTGATAATGAATTCTGAACACCACACTCAAAAAATTCTTCGTAACAAAAATAAACTTTTGGAAAACAAATCTACTGAAACTTAGTCTGTTATTAATGACAAGACACCTATGCAGCAACTTCGTTTAAAGGAACTTCGCACTGAGCTTGAAACTTGTAAAAATAATGGAGAAAATGACCTTACGATTAAATATGTGAATGGCTGTCCAAAGATAATGAAATTTCGTTCATAATTCTTCTGCACCAAAATTTACGGATTGGCTTCTTATGTATACAAATCTAAACTCACTTATGTCCAAATTTAATGAATTTATAAGTACTGTTCAACTTTTAAAACCTCATATTATTCTCCTAACAGAAACGTGGCTTAATTCTTCTGTTTCCGACGCTCTTGTAAACATTGATAATTTCACTATATTTCGTAGAGATAGAGGTACTCGTCGTGGGGGAGGAGTATGCATCTATTTAGCAAATGAAATTACCAATACTTTTTCCATCAGTAATAAAACAATAGACGTACCCGGTATAGAAATTATCCACTTACTTATTACTAATAACTCTTTCATATTTAACCCCTTCGTGCCGGACCGTCATTCGGCAAGTCGGCTCCTATATACGGATTCGAGCGCTTACCGAATGGCTTCGCGCGCTGACCGTTATCGGTTAAAATACAGTATCACACTACAACTAATTATAGTTAATGTAAGGATAACATTAATTTTAGAAATAAAACTATTTTTATTAAATTATTATTTACTATTTTATTATTAAATGTTATCTATAAAATACCATTTTAAACAAAAATTATTAAAAATTATAGGGATTTGGGAAAAAAAAATAAACAACAAATTCTATTGAAATATTTCTATACCACGAGAACAATTTTATTTATCGTGGTACTGGTCAAAATGTTCTTTGGAACACAATGCTACATCACAGCCGGAACAAAAAAGAAACGTATATTTATTTTTATTTTTAACAATGTTATAACAAACAAAACACCTTCGCCTTTTTTGTTTATCTTTAGCAAGTCTAATCAAGTTATGTTCCACTTTCAATTTCTTCTGGGGTTTTGAAGTCTTCTTTCTATGCATATTATTGAAAGACTCGCGATATTCAGAATAATGTGGATTGTAATGAGACAATAATTCGTCGCACAATTTTTGTGTAAAATCCACAAAGGGAATTTGTTTATTTGAGGCGTTTTGGTAGATTACTCTAGCGTTCAACACCATTCTTTGAAGTAGGTGTACTCCTACTTTTTTGAACCAGGTGTAGTTCTTTCTGGCAGCATTATATGGCTCGATTTCTTGATCAATCATATCTACTGCACCCATGTTCATGTTATAATGCTCTATATGAGCAGGCTTTTTGTAAGACACTCTGCACTTTGTTGAAGTTTCATATCTTTGTTTTTCTTGGAAATCAACAGTAAGTTTTGTAGTCAAAACATAGACATCTCTTTTATCGCGAAATCTTACAACTAGCATATCCTTATTTCTTAAAAAACACGACTGATACTTATCTAGTGGAAGTCCTGAAATTTCTTGCGGCAGTCCTCGTCTTATATTTATAGTGCCTGTTACAAAAGTATTTTTTGATAATAAAAATTGAGCCAAGCGGACAGACAAATACCAGCTATCCAGGATTACTTCACGACCTTCTTCCAATAGATTTCGCATCAGGAAAACAACTATTCGCTCAGTCATTGATAATGATGCTGTGCCTGTTATATAAGATACATCATATATATCTTTCCCAATATACAGTCCGAAATTGAATGTATAACCTCTCATTTTTGGATCGCAGGGGCATAAGCAAAATAATTTTATTCCAAATCTGGACCTTTTTGTTTTAATATATTGCTTGAAATGCAACCGGCCTTTGTATAGCATGAGACATTCATCAATTGCGCATGTTTCACCTACGTCAATTAGAAGTGTGGTATTTTCACGTAACAGTGCGAAAAAAACAGCTAAACGCGTCAGTGGTCTTGATTTTTGTACAGAGCCTGGAGGACCGAATCTCAAAAACTTTAGAGTTGCGAAAAACCTACAAGAAACAAAAATAAACATCTATGGCATAAAAATAAAATCTACATTACTCACCTGTCTCTACTCATAATTTTTCCAGAAAACACCGGTGGTCCTCCTAATAGGAAGGATTTTCGCCAATAGTCATGCATTTTAGGTAAATGAGTTACCCCCATCAATAATAAAAAACAAATAAAAACATACATTTCTTCTACAGAAACATCCTTCCATATTAGACCATAAATTTTGCCAAACAAATTTTCATTTGCCTCAAAATATAGTTTAGCACGCTCGTTGGTCCAGTCACAAAGGCTTCTAACTATTTTAACTGAAACAAATGCTTCAAAACATTCTCTGGCGGATTTCTGAGAATCAATGTCTAAAGCAGGGTGAAAATCATCAGGCAGTTCAACACGATTCATTGGAGAATATCTTTGGTCGCAAAATGGATTTGAAATAACTTTCCACTCCCCGAATTGTACTGGTTCATCATCTTCCTCCTCGTCTGTAGTTGAATAATCACTTTCTGAACTTATATCATCTTCAGAACCTTCATAATCGAAATCTAGGTCGGATTGATCACTTTCAGAATCTCTGCTCTGAGACATTATAAACACCTACTTCGTTGACTACAAAAACTCAACTGATAACGTAAGTAGTACACAGCACATAACCTCACTTCCCAATAGTCAAACAGCCAGACAACCTGATCACCAATCAAACTAACTAAATCTAATCTCGTTCTAGACGTCACCCACTTTTGGGCGTGGTTTCCCCACCTCTAGATTTGAATAAAGTAATTCGGACAGAACAAAAATACCTTAAATATGATGCAGACGGTGGCATCGCCGTATATGCCGAACGCAAACTCATGATGCACCCGTGTGCATCACCGTACGGAGCGGACAGTCAAGCATGATGCACACGGGTGCATCACCGTATTGAAGGGGTTAATATAGTTTGCATATACCGACCTCCGGATACAGTACTTACTCAGGACAATATGCTTATTAACAAACTTGAGGAATTATCAACATAAACTGGCCCATTATTTCCAAAACTGATACTATCAATTCCCAAAATTTGTTTAAAAACTTTGTCATGAACTCAAATTTATTACAACTGATAACTGAACCTACAAGGTTTAAAGCGAACAATAATACTTCAATTTTAGACTTATTTTTCACAAATGACGATCAACTAATATCTACACTTGAAGTGTCCTCTCCTGTGGGTCTTTCTGACCACTTACTTATTACTGCTCACATTCAATTTAGTTTAATACCGCCTTGCAAAAATAATTTCGTAACGTATGCCACTACTGATTTCTTTAATGTAAATTCAGTTTTATCCCAGTTAAACTGGCAATCTATTTTTCTTAATCACTCTGATCCATCGTCAATGTGGGACTCTTTTCTTCATACTGCTATTACAACAATTTCTGATGATACAACCGAACGGCAGCTATACAGAAACCGACTAAAACCTTGGATTAACCCCTCAGCTACCCATTTAATTCAACATAAGCGAAAGCTTTGGCAAAGATATAAACTTACTGGATCCCTTGATGATTTTCTGTAATAGTAAAAAACTTTATCGGTACATTCGAACATCTTTATCTTCTAAAGTCTCCATACCGTTACTTCAAAAAGCTGACGGGTCTTTATGTTCTTCGAATAACGAATCTTCGGAATGTTTATCGTTATTCTTTTCTCAGGTTTTTACAAATGAACCTAACGATACCATTCCTCAAATAATGTGCCCACGTTTGTCTAAAACTCTTGACAATATATCTTTCACACCGGATGAAATTAAACATCATTTAAGGAAACTACGAAATAATTCATCACCTGGATTAGACGGACTCACCTCTTTTTTCCTCAAACAATTTGCAGAATCTGTAGCCATCCCTATATCTCTTATAATGAATGCTTCTTTTAATCAAGGTTCTCTCCCCTCGTCCTGGAAATTGGCTTCGGTTACTCCTATATTCAAGAAAGGAAATAAACTTGATTGCAATAATTATCATCCAATCAGCCTGGTTCCTATTGTCGGCAAGGTCATGGAATCGATTATTTCGGAAGCTATGTCTCAGTTTCTTCTTTAAGAGAATATCATCCCTCACCAACAGCATGGCTTTATCAAAGGTCATTCAACGATCACAAACTTACTTCATTGTGTAAATGATTGGTCATTATCTTTAAACAATCGGAATCCTGTCGATGTAGTCTACTTAGACTTCTCCAAAGCTTTTGACCGTGTTCCAAAACGTCGATTACTAGCTAAATTGGATCACTATGGTATCCGCGAAAAGTTGAACATTTGGATTGAAGATTTTCTATCCGACAGATACTTCAGGGTTCGTGTTGGGGAAGACCACTCACTAGATAAGCCAGTCAAGAGTGGAGTCCCACAAGGATCAGAACTTGGACCGCTACTATTTTGTGTCTACACTAGTGATCTTCCGCTCATCGTATCCAGTAAGGTTTCCATTTACGCTGATGACACGAAATTATATGTGAATCCAACTATTAACCAACATGTTTTTCAACAAGATCTTGACGCAATATTCAAATGGTCCTCAGAATGGTTACTTCCGCTTAACATTGAAAAATGCGTTGTTTTACATATCGGCAAAAATAACCCATCACTACCGTACTTTATTATTGGACATCCCTTAAACTCGGTAACCTCCCACAATGATCTCGGAGTGATAATTAATAGTGACTTAAATTGGTCTGATCACATAGTGTCGGTGTGTAAACGTGCAAACTCGAAACTGTTTTTGATCCGTAAATGTTTTACACGTATATCTCTAACTTCTGTTAGTAAACTTTACTCAATATACGTTAGACCTATTCTTGAGTTTGCCGGACCAGTGTGGAATCCAGATCTCATTCGCGATAAGATCCTACTTGAAAATGTTCAGCGTAAAGCCACAAGACTGGCATACGGTCGTGTAAGACCTAACTATGAAGATAGATTATCCATGGCTCATCTTACGACATTCGAGCAGCGACGTCTTCGAGGTGATCTAATTATGTCCTTCCGTATTTTAAAACATAATTTTGGGAACCTAAGCACCATACTCACTTTGAATCAAGATGAAAGATTAAAGAGGCCATCGATACAAATTAAAGAGGGAACAAACAACTGCAAGGTCCAGGGTGAACTTCTTGCCAAATAGAATCTTTAATATCTGGAACAATGTTAACATCTTTAAAAATAAATTTGATAGCGGTTTATTTTATTTATAGGATTGTGTTTTTTTTTTCGGATAGCATTATTTATTTATTTATTTATTGTCTCACAATTTAACTTTTGTATGATATACTTAATTGTTTATGTTTACTTAACTTTATAATTGGTATTAGTTTTATAAGGATGTTTTGTATATTACAAATAATAATAATAATAATAATAATAATAATAATAATAAATAAGAAATGCGCATAAACCATCTTACTAAGGACGAAAAAATGCGCACCTGGATGGGTAAACCTCTTCACGGGCGACATCCTAATGAGGTCAGTCAAGACCACGTCGACAATAAAGCGTCGAACTATTGGCTGACATCAGGAAAGTTGTTCCCTGAAACAGAAGGTTCATTACTCGCCATTCAGGATCAGGTTATACCAACAAAAAATTACCTGAAATATATCGTCAAAGACCCTCAGGTCCAAAATGACAAATGCCGATATGGATGTCAAGCTCAAGAAACCATCCAACACATTACCGGGGGTTGCCAGGCATTTGCTGCAACTGAATATAAGGAACGGCACGACTCAGTAGGAAAGATCCTTCATCAAGAGATAGCCATCAAACTGGGACTTCTCCAAACAAACCATCTCCCATATTATCAATACGTTCCTGAAAGTATACTTGAGAATGATAACTACAAGCTATACTGGGACCGCACTGTGCTCACAGACCAAACAGTGGCACATAATAGACCAGATCTCATACTAGTTAATAAACTAAAGAGACAAACAACACTAATTGATGTGGCGATACCCAACAACAATAATCTTCGTATTAAACAAAACGAAAAGATCGCCAAATACAGGGATCTGGAAATTCAAATACGAAGACAGTGGAGAATGGAAAGTACCCAGACAATACCTATTATTCTCTCTACTACTGGAGTTATTCCGAAGAACCTCCTAGAAAACATAAGAAAGCTAGGTCTGAATGAACACCTCTACAAGACCATGCAGAAAGCTGTACTTCTCTCAACATCCAGATGTGTACGAAAATTTTTGGGAGATACTCCAGCATACCAAGTCACCTAGGGCTCGATAACACGGAAAGAGTCCCACCAGAGCTCAATCCTTTTGATACAGTAGGTATCTGGGATGAGTGAATTTTCCCCTTAGAGGGAGTGAGAGCCGTATGGCTAAATCTGGATAATAATAATGGATGGATTGAACAAACGACGAACAACTGTCAACACTACAGTAATATTCCTTATGAACCTTTCACCACTGAAGAAGTCTCGAACATTATCAAAGAGCTTCATAACTGGAAATCTCCTGGACCAGACGGAGTTCAAAACTTCTGGCTAAAGAAGTTTTGGAGTGTTCATGAGCTTTTAACAGTATTTATTAATAATATTATTTCTAATTCACAGGAAATACCATCATTTCTTACTCAGGGAACCACTTATCTAATACCGAAGGATCAAAGTAATACCCAAGATCCAGCAAAGTACCGCCCAATTACTTGTCTTCCAACTTCGTACAAATTGGTCACATCCTGTGTGGCCCGGCGTATCTACCAACATTGTGCTCTGAACAATATCATAGAGCCTCAACAGAAAGGATGCGCTAAGGGCTCCATGGGCTGCAAAGAACAACTTATTATCGACTCAGTCATTTCTAACCAGGCATACACCAAAAAAAAGAAACCTTTTTACTGCCTTCATTGACTACAAGAAGGCTTTTGATTCAGTGCCGCATGAATGGCTTATAGATATATTGAAAATATAAAGTCGATGATAATCTCGTGACCTTTTTGAAGAATATAATGGCAGAGTGGAAGACTAAAATTCACCTTCAAATACCGGGTGAAATTAATATCGAAACTGAAAATATCCCTATTAACCGGGGGCTTTTCCAGGGGGACTCGTTGAGTCCACTTTGGTTCTGCCTAGCAATGAACCCACTATCTCAGCTGCTGAACTCTACTGACTCAGGTTTTAGCATCAAAAATAACAACACTGTTGTAGCGAAGCTTAATCATCTGTTGTATATGGATGATTTAAAATTAATGGCTTCCACTCGAAACCACCTAGATGAGATGCTAAAAACTGTAGAAAATTTCTCAAATGATATTAGTATGAATTTTGGACTAGACAAGTGCCGTATACTAAATATAGTCAGAGGAAAGATTCAGCCCGGAGGTTTCGATATGCAAGATGGCCAAAACATCGAGGCAATGGGTGAAAATGATATGTACAAATATCTCGAAGTAAAACAAGCGCGGAAAATTGACCATAAACAAATGAAAACTGAACTAACTTCAGAGTTCGTACGAAGAGTAAGACAACTAAATCGGTCATATCTTAATAGTAAAAATTTGTTTAAGGCATTAAATACGTACGCCTGTTCCGCGCTGAGCTACTCATTTGGTATTATAAAGTGGTCAAAAACAGATATAGAGGGTCTTCAGCGGAAAGTAAGAACACTTCTCACAAAGGCGCAAAAACATCACCCACGCAGTGCAGTAGAGAGAACAACATTACCGCGGTATCAAGGGGGAAGAGGACTTATGGATATAGGTGAGCAATTGGATAAACAAATTGCTAATTTAAGAACTTATTTTCAGGTACAGGCTGAGACATCTACTTTACATCGAGCAATTTGCGCAGTAGATGATACGACGCCGCTTAAACTGAGGGAACAAGAAATGCGCATAAACCACCTGACTAAACAAGACAAAATGCGCACCTGGATGAGTAAACCTCTGCATGGGCGACATCTCAATGAGATCAGCCAAGAATATGTCGACAATACAGCGTCGAACTATTGGTTGACATCAGGAAAGATGTTTCCCGAGACTGAGGGTTTCCTACTTGCCATTCAGGATCAGGTTATTCCAACTAAAAATTACCTGAAATATATTGTTAAAGATCCTCAAGTCCAAAATGACAAATGCCGATATGGATGCCAAGCCCAAGAAACCATCCAACATCTTACCGGTGGCTGCCAGGCATTTGTCGGTACTGATTATAAAGAACGCCATGACTCAGTAGGAAAGATTATCCACCAAGAACTAGCTGACAAACTGGGACTTCTCCAAACCGACCATCTTCCTTATTATCAATACGTCCCTGATAGAATGCTTGAAAATGACAACTACAAGCTATACTGGCACCGCACTGTGCTTACAGACCAACCAGTGGCCCATAATAGACCCGATCTCATACTAGTTAATAAAATTACTAGGCAAACAACACTTATTGATGTGGCGATACCCAACACCAATAATTTACGTGTTAAATACAACGAAAAGATCGCCAAGTACAGAGATCTAGAAATACAAATCAGGAGACAATGGAGAATGGAAAGTACCCAGACGATACCCATTATTCTTTCTACCACTGGAGTCATCCCGAAGAGCCTCCTAGAAAACATAAAAAAGCTGGGTCTAAACGAACATCTATATAAGATTATGCAGAAAGCTGTGTTACTTTCGACGTCCAGATGCGTACGAAAATTTTTGGGAGATACACCGACATACCAAGTCACCTAGGACTCGATAACATGGAAAGAGTCCCACCAGAGCTCAATCCTTTTGATACCGTAGGTATCTGGGATGAGTGAATTTTCCCCTTAGAGGGAGTGTGAGCCGTATGGCTAAATCTGGAATAATAATAACCTAACCTCTGGGAGTTTTTGTCAGTTCTTCTATCAGGCGCGGCCCCCTGCGAATGGGGGATGCTCTCTGGGTATTCTTAGAACCGATACCCAGAGGGTAGCAGGGATGCCTGCCGTGGAACAAAAACTGACACCTGGCAGTAGGTATAAAATGCACACCTCCTCAGGGTGTTGAGGAGGCGGGCCCCTGTCATACAATCAGCTACAGCCCAACAACAAGAAGAACCACAAATGAGCCAAACAACAACAAGAGCTCCACCCGCTGAAGGTGCTGCACTGGAACATCAGCCGGCGCTCACTCAAGCGGGACGACCGAGGCAGCGCATGAAATGGACTGTGTCCATAAACGAAAATATTTTGCGCTTTTATTATAAGGTGACAAACCTCGGTCAAGAAACGATCGGCTATCGACAACAACTGTATGCCGAATTTTGCAGGGAATACCCAGAAATTCAAGTATCTGAACAAAGAGTAGCAGACCAATACCGGGTAATTTTAAGAAACAATCTTATCCCAGAGACTAGACGAGACATTATCAGAAGCGAAATTGAACAGGAGATCCATAACCAAGAGCAAGATGCAGACCAAGTCCCTAATGAAGTCCCCAACGAGCAGATTCCTGAGCTTCTCGTACAAGAAACTCAACCTAATAATACACAGCAGGACAATAACGAGTTGCACGATAGTCTGGTAAACGAGATGGCACGCGCTGTACAAGAGTTTAGTGGAACAAACCCACTTAGCAGACCACCGCTACCAAAAATAAACTCTTCTAAGAAACTAGGAGCGCTGTTACAAATTGTGAATACTGAAGTCCTACCCAATTATATCACAGAGGCCCACACATTAGAATATTTGCATATGCTGATTTACTGTGCAGCAACAGCAATTGCTAATGTTATGGGCATTAAGATCAGAACACGACGGGGTACCAACATCGGAAGGACTGGTAACAGAATAGCACCCTGGGAAAAACGACTGCTGGGGAAGATTGAATTACTGCGTAGGGACATTGGACAAATCACAGAATACATAAGAGGAGTAAGAAGTAGAAAAATCATCAAAAGAGCTGAAGAAATATTGTTTAACACTCTAAGACACTCACGACATGATCCAGAAAACAACACACCTCAACAATGCCTGGACACATTAAAACAAAAACTATCTGTTTACTCAGGCCGCCTGAGGAGGTACAAGGTTAGTAACCACCGGAAATGCGACAACATACTTTTTGAGCAAGCAGAGAAGGCTTTCTATAGGAAACTTAATTCCACTGTAGAAAATGCAAATAATAAATCCTACCCAAGCCAAGAAGAAATTCATGAGTTTTGGGGAAACCAACTTTCGACGCCAGCTACTCATAATAACAATGCTGGATGGATTGAACAAACGACGAACAACTGTCAACACTACAGTAATATTCCTTATGAACCTTTCACCACTGAAGAAGTCTCGAACATTATCAAAGAGCTTCATAACTGGAAATCTCCTGGACCAGACGGAGTTCAAAACTTCTGGCTAAAGAAGTTTTGGAGTGTTCATGAGCTTTTAACAGTATTTATTAATAATATTATTTCTAATTCACAGGAAATACCATCATTTCTTACTCAGGGAACCACTTATCTAATACCGAAGGATCAAAGTAATACCCAAGATCCAGCAAAGTACCGCCCAATTACTTGTCTTCCAACTTTGTACAAATTGGTCACATCCTGTGTGGCCCGGCGTATCTACCAACATTGTGCTCTGAACAATATCATAGAGCCTCAACAGAAAGGATGCGCTAAGGGCTCCATGGGCTGCAAAGAACAACTTATTATCGACTCAGTCATTTCTAACCAGGCATACACCAAAAAAAGAAACCTGTTTACTGCCTTCATTGACTACAAGAAGGCTTTTGATTCAGTGCCGCATGAATGGCTGGTAGATATATTAAGAATATATAAAGTCGATGATAATCTCGTGACCTTTTTGAAGAATATAATGGCAGAGTGGAAGACTAAAATTCACCTTCAAATACCGGGTGAAATTAATATCGAAACTGAAAATATCCCTATTAACCGGGGGCTTTTCCAGGGGGACTCGTTGAGTCCACTTTGGTTCTGCCTAGCAATGAACCCACTATCTCAGCTGCTGAACTCTACTGACTCAGGTTTTAGCATCAAAAATAACAACACTGTTGTAGCGAAGCTTAATCATCTGTTGTATATGGATGATTTAAAATTAATGGCTTCCACTCGAAACCACCTAGATGAGATGCTAAAAACTGTAGAAAATTTCTCAAATGATATCAGTATGAATTTTGGACTAGACAAGTGCCGTATACTAAATATAGTCAGAGGAAAGATTCAGCCCGGAGGTTTCGATATGCAAGATGGCCAAAACATCGAGGCAATGGGTGAAAATGATATGTACAAATATCTCGGAGTAAAACAAGCGCGGAAAATTGACCATAAACAAATGAAAACTGAACTAACTTCGGAGTTCGTACGAAGAGTAAGACAACTAAATCGGTCATATCTTAATAGTAAAAATTTGTTTAAGGCATTAAATACGTACGCCTGTTCCGCGCTGAGCTACTCATTTGGTATTATAAAGTGGTCAAAAACAGATATAGAGGATCTTCAGCGGAAAGTAAGAACACTTCTCACAAAGGCGCAAAAACATCACCCACGCAGTGCAGTAGAGAGAACAACATTACCGCGGTATCAAGGGGGAAGAGGACTTATGGATATAGGTGAGCAATTGGATAAACAAATTGCTAATTTAAGAACTTATTTTCAGGTACAGGCTGAGACATCTACTTTACATCGAGCAATTTGCGCAGTAGATGATACGACGCCGCTTAAACTGAGGGAACAAGAAATGCGCATAAACCACCTGACTAAACAAGACAAAATGCGCACCTGGATGAGTAAACCTCTGCATGGGCGACATCTCAATGAGATCAGCCAAGAATATGTCGACAATACAGCGTCGAACTATTGGTTGACATCAGGAAAGATGTTTCCCGAGACTGAGGGTTTCCTACTTGCCATTCAGGATCAGGTTATTCCAACTAAAAATTACCTGAAATATATTGTTAAAGATCCCCAAGTCCAAAATGACAAATGCCGATATGGATGCCAAGCCCAAGAAACCATCCAACATCTTACCGGTGGCTGCCAGGCATTTGTCGGTACTGATTATAAAGAACGCCATGACTCAGTAGGAAAGATTATCCACCAAGAACTAGCTGACAAACTGGGACTTCTCCAAACCGACCATCTTCCTTATTATCAATACGTCCCTGATAGAATGCTTGAAAATGACAACTACAAGCTATACTGGGACCGCACTGTGCTTACAGACCAACCAGTGGCCCATAATAGACCCGATCTCATACTAGTTAATAAAATTACTAGGCAAACAACACTTATTGATGTGACGATACCCAACACCAATAATTTACGTGTTAAATACAACGAAAAGATCGCCAAGTACAGAGATCTAGAAATACAAATCAGGAGACAATGGAGAATGGAAAGTACCTAGACGATACCCATTATTCTTTCTACCACTGGAGTCATCCCGAAGAGCCTCCTAGAAAACATAAAAAAGCTGGGTCTAAACGAACATCTATATAAGATTATGCAGAAAGCTGTGTTACTTTCGACGTCCAGATGCGTACGAAAATTTTTGGGAGATACACCGACATACCAAGTCACCTAGGACTCGATAACATGGAAAGAGTCCCACCAGAGCTCAATCCTTTTGATACCGTAGGTATCTGGGATGAGTGAATTTTCCCCTTAGAGGGAGTGTGAGCCGTATGGCTAAATCTGGATAATAATAATAATAATAACATTTGATCATTTTGAGCAGTGTATTTAATTGGTCTGACATCATATTATATTTATTATGACAGATAAATAATAAAATAAACAAAAAAACAACAAAAAATTGATTACATAATAATATGTTAATTCATAAAGTTTAATAACTATTAAGCTCTAAATTTTGATATTATTTTGAGTTCCTGCATTTTTTTAAGAGCATATAAATGATAGTTTTTACATAAAATAGGGTTGTTGTTATTATTTTTATTATTATTAAGGAATAAAACAAACGACTTAACTCAACAATATATTAAAGCAAGAATTGTAACCAAATTAAAAGATAACTCGGCACTATCAGAGGCAGAAAAACATTTTAACAGTAGCAGAACCACAGCTTTTCTATTAATAAAAAAATTTGAAGGGACAAGAAACTCTCGAAAGAAAGCGAGGGTCTGGAAGACCAATACTATATTAAATTTGGGTATTTAAAAATAAAAATTATTATCTGGTAATATCTCCATCAGCATTGATAACAGCTTGTAGTCTTCGGTCCATCTGCGTGAAAGGAACTATAAAATTGTCTTCTTCGGAGAGCTCTTCCCAAACCTGTTATATATCGTACCACAGCCTTTCAGCATTTTGAGGTATAAAATTACGCTGATACAACCGTTTTATAATAACCCCCCCCCCCACACATTCTTGATTGCGTTTAAATCTGCAATGTAGCTGGGTCATGGTAAGGTTTCGATTTTGTTATTCTGGAAGCCACTCGCTTATTATATTTGCTGTGTGAACAGGACAATTATCTTGTTGGAGGATAAAATTATTTTCTGGATACAATTGTTCTATCCTGGGAAACATAATGTTTTCTAGAATATTCAGATAAGTTTGCCCAACAAACCTGCCATTAATACGCCATACCATTGCCATTCCTCTAGATGAAATCCATCCACATACAATGGCGCTAAAATGACCAGCTACTCAATATCTATCAACATATAGAGGATTAAATCTATTATTATCTGATCAATACACACCAAGTTTGCCCTTTTGAGAAAATTAAAAAATTTTGTCATCTGTAAATATTACCCCGTCTCAAAAATTTTGATTTTGTACCTGATGGTTTAAAGCAAGTATAAGTCTTGATTGCTTTTGTTCTGGTGTAAGAGCTTGTTTTTTTTGCTGCAGTTCGGTAGCTAAGACGCGATGCTTTAATTCTGCGCCAAGTTGTTGTCTTTCTTCCCGGAAACTGTGACATAATTCTTGCAGTTTTCGCATCTTTAAAGCTCTAATAAAGTTCTCATCTCTCCAAAAGCGTACGATTTTCATGAACAGTAGATATTTTAGGTTTTCCAGAACCTTGCTTTCCTTCGAGAGTTTCCTGTTCTCTTGATATTTTATTAATATTAAAAACTGTTGTTCTGCTTACGTTAAAATGGTTCGCTACGGCAGATAGTGACCAACCATCTTCTACTTTTGTTACAATTCCTGCTTTTAGTTCTTTACTACCATGTGGGGCCATTTTTTGAGGTTGAACAGAATGAGTTATCTGACAAATTTCAAGATTTGGCAGTGACAATGATAGTATGTAAATAATAAGTATTTATCCTTCAAAACACACAAAAAGCTTGGAAATATGCATGTAGAAAACATAGAACGTTTTGTTTTCGATAAAATTGTCTTCGAATAATATATAACTTTAAAATAAGCGACACTTTATGCTGAAAATATATTATTTTTTTAAAAATTTACAATTTACGGTAGATATTGAACAAACAAGCAGAAGAGGCGACCCAGATAAAATGCGACCTGCCCCCGTTTTCCTGTTGCGTTCTTCTCGAACTTTTTCCGTTTGCCGTACTATTAGATCCGACTCTAACGATAATTGGTGTTGGAGAAAAGTTGGTGGAAGTTGCGGGTGACAAAAACAAACTTCTTGGGAAGCCGTTGACGAAGTATTTTAAATTAAGGACACCAAAGGGAATATCTTTCACGTGGAAAAATGTAAGTATTTCATATTTTTTATTGGATTGTGCATACCTTGATTTTTAATTGATGCTATGTTGGTGCGTCTTTCCTCAGTTACTCATAGAATTCTTAACATTTTTATGTACCAAAAAATTCAATAAATTTAAATAACTTGATTGCTATGTTCGGACTGAGATCATAGATTAGATGCTAGATCTCTAATAAAATAAGCAAGATCAACAGATCAGTAGATCAAAATAAGAAATCTGTACTCTGTGTAACCAGTCACGCATCTTCAATTGACGTTTCTTTTACTGCTATTTTTTTATTGATATCCCAATTTATTACAATTTGCATTTTTTACAAAGTAAGCATTAAGTAATGTTTATGACGCTTAAACTATTGACATGTGACGAACATATTCATTAACCCCCTGAGATCAGACCTGATCTTTTTTGTTTTTTTTTTATTAAATAATAGAATTCGTATGATTTTTAGTGTAAAAGCACATGCTAAATGTGAAAAAATAGGATGCGATCAGGATCGCATCAATACTTTTGTTTTAGCCTTACAACCTGAAAGCTTATATCTAACAGAATTTTGTAACTCGGATGCTATTGCAGGAATGTGTTGTGTCTTTCTCTTAGTAGACGTTTGAAGTGATGTTTTAGATTTGTAACTGTTTCTAGTTGAAATTTTCCCAAAATCAGAATTTTCAGAAATGTTATTAACCTGTAACCTAGAGAGCGCGTCCCCAGGTGGAGGATAGGGGAATGCCCGACCCGGTTTACCGGTGGGTTGGAGGGAAATAAAATACCTCCCGTGGACCAACAGGTGATTCACCTGTTGAATGATTGCCGGTATAAGCGATCCCACCATTTACTGGCCAACGGCTTCGGGCGGGTGAGCTAGTATGTGGAAGGGCACTCTTTTGTCCTGAGATCGAGAAATCGGTCTCGAAGGCGGATGAGCCAAGGATGGTCAACGATAAGAGGATGCAGAAGGCAACGGGGAACCACTGCATTAAGGACTCATAGAGTACCCCTAGCTAAGTCATTATGGTGTACACCAAAAATACTGGAAACCCTACTGATCATGGGAACAGGATACCAAGATTCGGCAGAGTGAAAGAAACACAAGACTACAAGGCTCACTTGGTCGTGAACATGCGAAATCCTTGTACAAGAGCGCAGAAACCAACAACTTTAAGAGTTGCAACGTGGAATGTTAAAAGTTTGTTCTCTGCAGGAAAACTGGATAATGTTGAACAAGAAATGAATAGACTAAACATTGATGTTTTAGGAATCAGCGATACACAATAGCCAGGATCTGGGAAATGTTCAACACGAAATGATGGCATATTTTATTACTCCGGAATCGACAACAACACTCATCGTTACGGAGTTGGCATCATCATTTCAAAGAAATGAAAAAACTCTCTGATTACCTGTAGGTACTTTTTATTCAGAGCGCTTACTATTAATACAAATTAAAGAAAGACATAACTTAATAAATCTTATTCAATGAAATAGACAACTCTACAACGATTTAGAAGAACAAATACTGAGAAATCAAATAGACTACATTATGATAGCAAGGAGGTATCGTAATGCTGTTAAATGTACTAAGACGTACCCAAGAGTTGATATAGGCTCAGATCATAATCCGGTAGCTACTGTGATAGAGGCGACACCAAAAAAGATTAGAAGACTACACAGAAAGGCACTAGATTTAAATAAACTTAGAAACAAAAATATACGACAAAAAATAGGAGAAGAAATAAATGAAAACCTCCGTTCAGTGCAACAACAAATTAACGATACAAATAACGTTAACCAAAAGTTAAAGTACATAAATACAGCTATACAAACAGCAGGAAAAAAACATCTTACAAAAACAACAACAAAGAATAAGGGGTGGATGACACAAGATATACTAGATTTGATGTAACAAAGAAGAAAGATGAAGAATTACCTAGACAAATACAAAGAAATAAACAAACACATAAAAAAGAGAATAAAAGAAGCCAAAGAAGCGTGGATTAAAAAACAGTGTGAAGAAATGGAAACCTATGAGGAAAAGTACGATGCGTTCAATATGCACAAAAAAGTAAAAGATATAACAGGAAGCATAAAGAAATACCTAATAGGTAAACTTAAAGACAAAGATGGAAATCTTATTGTAGACCTAGAGAGTAAAATAAAAAGATGGACAGAATACCTGAATGAATTATTTGAAGACGATAGAAACAACTTAACTCAGAGAATCAATGCAACTGGGCCAGACATATTGAAAGAAGAAGTAGAATACGCAATAAGAAACGCTAAAAATGGAAAAGCAAATGGACCTGATGAAATTCCTACAGAACTGTTGAAGCTGTGAATAATAAATCCGTAACTATAATATTACATCTATTCAATACAATATACAGTACTGGTATAATACCTCAAGAATGGTCGCTGTCTACGTTTGTCACCATACCGAAGAAAACTAAAGCAACGCAATGTTCAGTTTATCGAACAATCTTTTTGATAAGTCATCTGTTAAAAATATTTCTTAGTCATCCACAACCGAATCTATCAAAAGTTAGAAATCGATATTAACGATACACAGATGGGATTCAGAAAAGGATTAGGTAAAAGAGAAGCTCTCTTTGCCTTAAACGTCCTGACACAGAAATGTCTAGATGTTAACCAAGAGGTACACGCCTGCTTTATAGACTTTGAAAAGGCCTTTGACAAAGTACGCCACAATAAACTCAAAGAAATCCTGGAGGGTAAAAACATCGACAACAGAGACATACAAATAATATTAAATCTGTACTGGAATCAGCGAGCTAATATAAAAATAAAAGATCAAACATCGGACGAAATAGAAATACGTAGAGGAGTACGACAGGGTTGTATATTGTCACCGCTCTTGTTTAATATCTACAGCGAACAATTATGCCAAGAATCTCTCTCACATGCAAACGAAGGGATAATAGTCAATGGAGAAGATATCAATAACATTCGATATGCTGACGATACTGTGATAATGGCAAGAACAGCAGAAGATCTACAACATCTAGTTGAAAGTATGAATGAGATATGTAATAACTACGGCATAAGTATGAACGTCAAAAAACCAAATATATGACCTTCAGTAAAAATCCAATATATGACACTAGTAATGCAATAAACGATACCCAACTCGAAAAAGTAAGCGAATACAATAATACAAATACTTGGGAACCCTCATCAATGAAACAGGTGAAGAAAATCACGAGATAAAAAGACGTATTGAAATTGCCAGATCTACCTTTATAAAAATGAAAAAATTATTTTGTAATCGTGATATTAGTATTCAGCTACGAACTAGAATGTTAAAATGCTATGTATTCAGTACTTTGCTGTACGGTGTTGAGGCATGGACTCTTAAACAGAGAAATGTTAAAAATCTTGAAAGATTTGAGATGTGGTGCTACCGCCGTATACTAAAAATAAGTTGGGTGGATAAAATTACAAATGAAGAGGTAATACGCAGAATAAATAACTATCCAGAAGTTATACCGAATATAAAAAAGAGAAAACTTGAATACTTAGGCCACCTGATGAGAGGACAAAAGTACACATTCCTACAAATTATAATGCAAGGAAAAATTCAAAGACGCAGAAATCTAGGCCGTAGAAAAATGTCCTGGATGAGAAATTTAAGAGAGTGATTTGGCTGTACTACTGACGAATTATTCAAAACAACAGTAAATAAAATTAGAATCGACCTAATGATATTCAATCTCCGATAGGAGAGGCACTCAAAGAAAAAGAAGATCTTTAAATAGCTATTTTAAACTCCAGGAACTTTATAACGGTTTTATTAGCCTTAACAAGTTGCTTATGGTCATCTTTATATAGGATCCAAGAATTGGCAATCGCATGGTCAAATATGTGAAAAATGGTTTTGACTGTCCATTTCTTACTTCTAGCTCCCATTCGATAATAACTGATCCTCCTGTCAATTAAATCTATTCCCCCTATGTATTCGTTGCACCTTTTAACAATGTTTGGTCTAGGTACCTCAACATATCGGAAGTCTTTTTTGACCATCGCTTACATTCATCTGAAGGTTCTATTTGCAATGCAGTTGACGCTAGCATAACTGATTTCATATCATACCATTGGACTATGTTAATTTTTCCATCAGATCTTACATTTTGCTTACAAGAACCACGACCTAATCGACTCATCACCTTATCCGATATTACATGAACTGCTTTGAGTATTCTGGATCTCATTATTGCACCAGTGAAAAAATATTTTTGTTTAACATGTACTTAAGTAAAGGTAAGGTGGTGAAATAGCTATTGATGAATGTGTTCCTTCTACTAATCTTGTAGATAACTTAATAACTGCTGATGGACCAATGCTCAAATTCTTAGCATCATCATCATTCTGCAAAAATGTGTTTTTCCCTTGATAAATATCCAAGTCTAATATTAATAATTTGAGAGTGACGCAGACACAATTTTTTAATCCGTCTGGATTAGGTTTATCTCGAACAAGTTGTTTCATGTTACACACGCCCGTAAAAGGCATCATTTGTTCGTCCACAGCTACCTCACTGTATCTTGGAAGTGTCAAGCACCTTCTTCGTATTCTTTCAACTAAAGGCCGGGTCTTAAATAATTTGTCAGTGTTTCTTTGATCTTAAGGCACTATCTCTCAGCGTTAATAACTACTTTTAAATTGCTTCTGATTTGAAAATATCTCTCACGTGTCATGGCTTGTGCAATACTGTTGACTTTTATTGTCTTAGTCCAAAACATTCTAATTTGTGCATACTTTAGACAGGACATTAGAATAGATATTCCAAAAATAAATTTCATCTCAGTTAGAGTATCGTTCAATAATATCAACGTTCCATCCTCTGGAATATCCTGTACGACGGGGTGTTGAGGCTACAGATGCCAAGGGGATGCACTCTTGTAGCTTATGCCGATGATCTCGCACTGGTTGCGAAGGCGAGTCAGAAAACGGACATGGGTACACAGCCCTGCGTCGCATTAGTAGGTGGATCAGAGAGAACGATCTACAGCTAGCGCCTCAGAAAACTGAGGTGTTAGTTCTCAAAAGGAGCCGAAAAAAATCTTCTCTTCGCTTTATAGTGGAAGGTGTGGCGGTTGCACCGGTTAAATCGATTAAGTATCTGGGAGTCTGGTTGTCGAAAGGAGTAAGGTTCGGAGTACACATATAAAAGACGGTAGAGAAGGCGAACCGAAATCTGGAGGCGTTGATACGGCTGATGCCAAACATTGGAGGCCCAGGTAGCACCAGAAGAAAGGTATTAAATGGAGTTTTTTAGTCGGTAGTAACCTACTCTGCCCCCGTGTGGTATAGCGTACTAAACACTGCGAAATACGCTAAGCTGATGGAGACTTCGCAAAGGCGAATGCTCCTCAGGGTATTTAGCGCATATAGGACAGTTTCAAATATCATTGGAGCGGTGATACCGTTCATTTTGTTGTGCAAAGAGCGAGCGGGGGTGTATGCGAGGAGGATGGATGTAAATATAGATGAAAATGAGAGAGAAAGAACGATAGTAGAGTGGCAGAGAAAATGGGCGAGTGGAAAGGCAAGGTGGACGAAAAAGCTTATTCCCGATCTGAGGCCGTGGTGGGAATGTAAGTTTAGGAAACTAGACTACTTCCTGACGCAATTTCTGACTGAACATGGTAGTTTTGGCACCTTCACAAATAGAATAGGCAAATCTGCCTCGGCAAACTGTACTGTTTGTAGGGTACCGGACGCTCCCGCCCACATTTTTAACTGCCAGAGATGGGCAAATGAGAGGGGGGATTTCGAGAGGCGAATGGGTTTCGGGCTGGATGAAAGAAACGTTGTAAACATAATGTTGAGAGGAGAGAAAGAATGACGAGAAGTACACTGTCTGATTTCTGGGGTGATGAAGAAAAAGAGCAGGAGGACAGAGGAGAAATTTGAGCCAGGTATCTGAAATTTAGGGTTATGAAATTTATGGTTAATATTATTTATTAGTTTATGGCCTAACGTCTGAAACATTTTCTGATTTACAGTAACAGGTATGGTTATTTATAAATTTTTAGTTTTTTATTTTAGTTCTTCATTGAGTGGCAAGACCTCCTCTCTGGAACGATGGTTAAGGTTTTAGCCGGAACACAGTTAATCCGGCACTAACCTGGGGTCCTCTGGCCTAGTATCCTACTCGACGGAAAGATACCAGGGTGTCTTGTACCGTGACGTAGATGTCCAAAAAAGTTTTCCCCCACCGTTGCCTGTCAGAATTCAACGGATACCTTCTTAGACTCTTACTAGAATCTGACAATACGGCAATTAAAAATAAAAGAGTAACGTTTAAAGGTTTTCCTTTTTCTTGCAAAAATTTAATATTTGTACAATTACAAAAATATTCTCAAAATGTGAAACATCAAAATGTGAAACATCAACACCGATAGTTTTCAACTTTCTAATTTTGCCTCTCGTGGACTATATCGACACATCTAGTAAAGTCTACATTCTAAGGAACAAAAACACCTATTTTGTTTCATATATTTCGATTTTCAAGCGTTTTTTTTTCGTCCATTAAGTAGCACGTTATCTAATTCATCTTTGGATGGTATTTTTGTATCTTGTTCATCACCTGTATACTGAGCCAAATCTGATTGCTGAAGCTAAAGCTTCATTTTGATCAAAGGAGTCTTCAGAGTTTTCAGAATCTGAAAGTCTATATCCAAATTTATCAGCCATCCACGAAATTTTTCATTGTCAACTTCGGGTCTTACATATTTTTTATTCCCAAAGACAACTAAAACAACAAAGGCTAATATAATATTTTATATAAATTACTAATTTATTTGGGAATTAAAGCTACAACTGTAGTTTTAAATTAATTTATTGACGTTTCATGCATAATACTACATAATATTTTATGTGTGCCTAAGGACCTGTCGTCCATAAAAATGGACATCCCTGTTTTAGATAAAAAACAAACTCAAAATGGTTTGCTGAGACAACTACAAACACACATAAATATATTTATAATATCATATGTTATTCAACTAAGCAATATCTAGGTTAATATTCTACTAAAATTAGCTACTTACCACAATTGTTTTTCTACAGCTGCCCTCCATGTTTGTCACATGCGATTAACAGGTTAACTAAAATTAACAGCATTAGCATGAAAACGTGCTCTCTGCAATACGGCGCGCTGTTGTCAGGTTCACTAGTATATAATTACGATAGACCGTGGGACTAGGCCGTTCTTGCCAACAAAATATATAATACGTAAATGTCTATTTAATTGGACATCAGGTCTCAGGAGGTTAAGTCTATTAAACTATTATTGGTTCTGGTAAGAAGATGATTAGCACTACACTTTTTATTTGCTCACACTAGATCACTAGGCACTGTACGTTTTAACCTATGCATTGTACGCATCTGCATCAAATTCCTTGCTAGGTGATTAGGGTGTTTCTGCAATCGGTCATTGTCTTTTTTTATTCGATATGTCATTTCTTCCTTTACATAAGTTATTTCTGCATCTCAATGTATGGCGCTGTTGGTGATATACCATGGTATATTTTAAATCATCCTTAGTATTTTGGATTAGTTCTCTTCCTAGGTTGCCTGTCCGTTCCGAACGTTGGCGATCATTTCGGCTATGATGACTTTGTTGGTTGCTATACGGAATAGAAGTGTTGATGTCTTTCTATACCATGCCCTCAGGTTAGCAAGCCAGGATATTCTTCTTCGTCCTGGGGCCCTTTTTCCTTCAATTTTACCTTGCAAAATGCATTGGAGTAGCTCGTATCTGCCTTCATTTCTCATTATATGTCCCAAGTACTGCAGCTAGCGGCTCTTCACGATGTTGACCAAATCCGCAGTTGTGTTCATCCTACGCAGTGACCATAGCTCAAAAGCCTGAAGTTTTGATAGAGTTTCCGCCTTCAATGTCCACGTTTCTACTCCGTATAGAAGCACTGAGTACACATAACAGTTAAGGAGCCTTATTTTTGTTTCTCTCATGGCTCTTGAACACAGAACTCATAGTCAAGAATGCACTTTATGCCTTTCCGATGCGACATTTAATCTCTTGGGTATTGTCCTACGACTTATTAATTATAGTTCCTAAGTAGTTGGATTAGTACGTTTGTATAATTTCTATATTAGAATTTGCAGCTGTTTCCCACAGTTCTATCACACAAGTCCATGCTAGCTTTTACACCGCTATGTATAGTGATACTGACGAGGCGAATGATGTAATAAAAGCAATTCTCACATCGTATCAGGATAACTACCCAATAAAAACTAAGACGAATAACAAGAATAACGTATTGGTTGAGCAGGAAACTAGAAAAACTAAGAAAAGAAGTAAAAAGGCTATCGAATAAAGCCAAAAAATAGCCGAACAGGGAAATATACAGAAAAACTCTTACAGAATAGATACCAGAAAGAAGGCAATATAAGTATTGCAAAGAGTGCAAAAATTTATTTGTGTAGAAATCAAAGACTTACATTTTTGCTTACTGATAAGCAAAATAGTGATTTCAACATTCTGATCGCGATGCAAAAGTAGTCTTAGCGTTATAGAAGTTTAAACTTTAAGAATTCAGAGGTGCTTTGTTGCTTTGAACTTTAGTTGATAGAATAACATGCACATTCTGCGAAATGTTAAGAGAAGTTAAAGCAACTTAAAGATTTACATTTGTTAAAGTAAAACATAGGTCTATTGGTTAGAGTTCTATCAGCTACTTTATATACCAACAGTTTATTTCACAAGGGTTATACATTTTTTTTAATTTCAATCCAAATTGTTTGATGTTGTTAAGGAATATTCTTCAGGTTTGTGTTTTGTTCAAGTATATCTACAAATACTTGGATTAAAGAAGATTTTACCAATATAGTGCAAAAAGTGATATTCTTTCTCTGTATTTTGTCAAAGTAGCCTGCACTGATTTCATTTTGTTAACTATAATTCTCCTTTTTGATGTTCAACTCATTCATTTTCTTACTCCTTCCATCCACGTTTTCTTCGGTTATCCTTTCTTCTGTCCTCCTGTAGGTGTCCATCTTCCTTCATTTTATCCTCTTTCTTCTAGAAATCCTTAGCTATCGCCTTATTCTATCTTTGTTTGGTTTCTTTCTGTTTATCGCCATGTTTCACACCCTTTTAATAGCATACTATTTATCATGTTTAGGTATTTCTGTGCTAATTCTGCAAGGAATTAAAAAACTATGTCAAGTACACCTTTTTGTGGTATAGTTTTTATTATAATGACTTCTTTTTTTACATATTCATACCTTATATTCATACCTTAACGTATTCGCTACCCCCTGCCCTTTCCATCGATACCTTGCACGTTGTTGTACGTTGAGCCGTTTAGACGTTACAAGCTTAGTGTCCTTTTGGCAATGCCGCTATCTTTGTTTTTGCTTCAACGTATTCGTTACCCCCTCCCCTTTCCGACGATACCTTGCACGTCACGATCGGACGAGCCGTTTTACCCCCACCACAAAATGAGCCAAAAATGACCAGAATGGACCTTAGCCATTTCTTAGGGGATTTAACATGGGAAAGTACGCCGAACTGTTGCTGCCCTTTTACTTAAAGTCGCTATGAAAGACACCTTAGCTTGAAAAGTACCCAGAGAAAGATAGCTGGGATGGCTGGGTCATCTGCAAATTTTGCTGTAAAGGTTAGAGATTTCTTAGGCAACAGCTTTAGAAAGAAATGGATGGTTTAAGGTGGATTCAAATTTTTGTACACAAGATCACTAGATCTATACTGTATATTATATACTCTGAACATGAATTTATGTGTAATATTTTCGTCGAAATTTAGACAGTTCTAATTAGGTCAGGAAATGAAGCACTAAAAAGCACTAAACTTACCAATTTTTTGCATTCGATTTATGTACGTGTCAGGAAAGTTCGTGAACAAAATTATATTCGTGTTCAGCAACCTCGTAAACCGTTAAGTAATAAAATTAAACTCATACCTGTCGATATTTACTTGTTGCTATCGTTGCAAATTTTTCATTTTCTATGTACTTTGGAAATGCATTTTCCTTATGCACAAAATGACATTTTCGTGTTACCACCATGAATTTAGTTTACAAACTTTCCTGTTACTTTCTCGATTCGAATGTAAAATGTTTAAACTGCGGAAAATTGGTAGGTTTAGTGCTTCGTCTCCTCGCCTAAATGAAGTCATCTTGTTGCTGAACATATTCAGTACCCTACACAATCTCTTTTTGTCAACCATTTTCCATCCACTCCTGAATGTAGGTCTCTCCCAATTGCTTCCACCTGTCTCTATCTTGCGCCAATCTAATCCACTGTTTGCCTGCCACTGTTCTTATATCATCTACCCATCTTTTTTGAGGTCTTCCCATGCTTCTTGTTGTCGTCCTTGGTCTCCATTCTAGAAATCTCCTTGTCCACCTGTTGTTATTATATCGGGCTACGTGACCTGCCCAGCGCCATTTCATTTTTGCAATTTCTTCCACAATATCCCTAATCTTCGTTCTACGTCTTATCTCGGTGTTTCTAATCTTGTCTCTTAGTGATATTCCAAGCATGATTCGTTCCATTGCTCTTTGCGTTGTTTCTAATTTTTTAGCAGATTTTTTGGTAAGGGCTACTGTCTCCAAGCCGTAAGTACAAACTGGTAGTATGCATGTGTTATACACCTTTTTCTTTAAGTTTACAGGAATGGAGGTGTTTTTCAAGATATATGCTAATTTGCCGAAAGCGCTCCATGCCAGTTGTGTTCTTCTTTTAATTTCAGCATCTTGGTTTGGTTTTCCTAGTTTGATAACATGACCTAGATATACATAATGTTCAACATTTTCTATGGTATGATTTTGTATTGTTATATTTGTCTGGTCTGGGCTCAGTATTTTTGTTTTGCTGTAGTTCATTTTTAAGCCTACCGCTCCTAAAACTGCATTTAATTGTTGTAACATATCATTTAGTTCTTGGATATTATCGGCTATTAAAACTATGTCATCTGCGAATCGCAAGTGGTTTAAGTATGATCAGTCGACGTCCCTACATAATACACCCTATCAAACAATTATTTTATTAAACACCTTATTATTATCTTCATAACTGTTTTATTTTAACTTCCTTCAATATCACTGATAGAACCGAATTTTAAATAACAAAAAAGGTTTTTTGTTTAATACATTTTCAACTACACATCCATAAAGACACATTTCAACGGGACATTAATATATAAGAGGAAATTTACATATATTTTCTAGATGTACCTACTATAACAATAAAGTCTTAATATCCTTCCCCTTTTAGCTTCAATATTTAAAATCAGTTACGTTCGAGATCGAAGTGCTCCGTACGGAGCTGATGAAATCCAGACTGAGTAGCATACAGTCGTCTCCGAACGATATGGACACCTTGGGGGACGGCTTGTGTAATAGAGAGATAGAAATCGACGGTAAGAGCATATCTCCGTATTCCATGAGACGAGACAGCCAGCCGGGATTAAGGAATATCCTGCTGAAGGGACAAATGAAATATCTCAGCGACATCAAAGCGATCATTTATCTCTGCAGTCCTGTGTAAGTTTTTCGTTTTTATTTTGATATCTTTTGTTGTGTAGGTGTTTAATATTATATTGTATTATATCTAAAACATTTTACGCTGTTAAACTGAAGATTTGGCAAAGGTTAGGTTGGCTACGAAGAGTGGGCAAAGAAAGAGAGGTGATGTATACCATTAAAAGGAGAAAGTTGGAATATCTCGGACATATAATGAGAAACAGCACTAAATACAGATTACTGAAGGTAATCCTACAGGGTACAGTATTCGGAAAGCGAGGAATTGGGAGAAGGAGAATATCATGGTTGAAGAACCTGAGGAAATGGTTCTCCACAACAACAACGAATCTATTTAAAGCATCAGTCAATAAAATAATTATAGCCAGAATGATTGCCAATATTCGGAACGAATAGGCACTGAAAGAAGAAGAAACTGAAGATTTAACAAAAAAACTAAACTAAAGGGTTCTGAATTCACTCCGGAAATCGTTTCAAAAAAAGAATATACCTATTAAAAAGTCCCGAAGAATTGTTGCTGATTTGAATGCCGTTTTTTCTAAACTGAGACTATTTCATTAACTTTATTGCTCTTGAAACAATAAATCGTAAATTAAAAATATTGATAATTCAAATATTGTTAGAGGTAATAGATTTTCTAAAGAGCTATGACGTTGTAAATAGTTGCGTAGATCTAACTGGTAACGACGCACTGGAAGGTTAAAGGGAAAACTGAAAAAGTCCGACACATTTATAATAGCCCAGGCAAAGTATGTTAAAAATAACATAATAACAAATAGCCAGAATTTAATTACAAAAGATAATTTAAAAGGAGATTAAAATTGTGATAAAATATAAAATTATAAATTTAATATACCTAAAACATATACAGTGTGTCAATTTTAAAACTTACAATGGACTATATCTCACGAACAAAAGCTGATATAGAAAAATGCTTGAAACCGTTTCTAGGATAATAACGGGGAACTAAAATGACATGAAATAAAACTCACCCCCATCAACCCCCTAGGCCCCAGCCACCACAACCAAAAAAGTTTAAATTGCAAAACTCTACTTGTGATATATAATTGTCAAGTCTATAAAAAATGCTATCCAATGATATAAATAATAATTATACAGGGTGAAGCAATACTTGTGAAACTTTGACTTAAATGGAAAATTTATTGAAGTAAATGTTCAAAGTGGGTTCCGTTGTTTTGTAAACAATAATACAGCCTATTTTTAAATTCTGCACGAACTTTGGCAAATTTTGTTTGTCAGGTTGAGTTTTATAAACAACTGACGTGAAGTATCCCCATAGAAAAAAGTCAGGTGGCTGTAAGTCTGGTGAGCTCGGTGGCCACTTAATAGGACCTCTCCTTCCAATCCATTTGTTCGGATAATTAGTATCCAACCAGTGACTAACTGGAGCTGCATAGTGAGGAGGTGCTCCATCTTTTTGGAAGTGTAGCAAATCTTCGTCTAGAGCTAGGTTGCCTTGATCGTCCCTTTGGTTCTGTAATTCATGTACGATTAAAGGTTCGATGGTGCTTTCAACACATCGAGATAAATGTCGCCACTTAAATCGCCTGGTATGAACAAGGGGCCAATTATAGCATCGCCCAATATTCCTGCCCAAACATTCAGTTTTTCAGGATATTGAGTGTGACCTACTCTGAATCTATGCGGATTCGCATCACTCCAGTACCGACAGTTTTGTTTATTTACATTCATCGCCTAGTTCTTGAAGAATTTGTGTTTTGTACGGGTGAAACTTATGTAATTTCAACATCTTTCTAACCGACTCATGTGAAAGTCCTGTCATTGCAGATACTTGACGTGTTGATGCAGTAGGCTTTATTGCAAAATTTCCAACAACCTCAATTTGGGATGCTTCATTCAGTAATCTTGGGGCATCCCTTTTTTTATTTTGCACTGATCCCACTTTTTAAACTTTTCAATTAAATCGCTGACGTACACGTGACTTACATTTTTGTCCGGATGCCTTTCATGAAATATTTGAGCTATTCGTAAATAACACTGGTTCTGGAAGAATTCGACAAAACCCAAAAAACAAATGTTTCAATTTTTTTGTAGCAAATGATCATTTCCCGTTTACGACTTGGACATACCCAGTTTTCCCATGAACATCTGAATATGTTTTTAAAAAAGAAGAACACCCAATTTGTGATCAGTGCGGTTCACCCCTTACAATAAAACGTGCTAGTGGAAAGTGCGAAAAGTTTAATATCCATAGAATTAAATACAATTTACCAAACAATCTTAAAGACATTTTAAATTCAAATAACAATATTGATAAACTACTTATGTTTTTAAAAGATTGTAATTTAATAAGTAAAGTGTAATTAATTGTTACCGTTCCGCTAATAACCTTATTAGGTTAAAGCGGGTTTTTTGTAAATAAAACAAAACTTGTTTTGTAAAAGCGGCAAATTAAGTTTTTATTTAACAAAAAAAAGTCTGACCGGCACTTATCATTAAATATAATAGTCCGGAAGATAGCATTACAAATACAAAAGTCATAGTAAGCCGGCTGATATTAATACCTTGTATAATTATTAAACAATAATTATACAGGGTTATCAACAGAATCAACAAAAACCTAATTAAATTTTTCATTTAAGCCAAAGTTTCACAATTATTGCTTCACCCTGTATAATTATTAGTTATATTATTGGATAGCATTTTTTATAGAATTTTCAGTAATGTATCACAAGTAGGGGTTTGCAATTCAAATTTTTTTGGTTGTGGTGGGTGGAGCCTAAGGGGTTGATGGGGGTGAGTTCTCTTTTATATCGTTTTAGTTCCCCCTTACTATCCTAGAAACGGTTTTAAGCAGTTTTCGATATGAGCTTTTAGATATAGCCCATTATAAGTTTTAAAATTGACACACTGTAGGTGTGTCACTTCTGGATAATTCTAAATCTCAATGTTTACTAATATTTAAGTCTAATGCCCCCATTATCAGCTAATTAGGTATTACAATATTCTAACAATATAAAATTAGCTCGAGACGCTTTTGTAGGTATCTGAGAAAAATAATTTGAGGCAGTTAAAGATTATTTAGGAATCTAGGACTTAATTAAATTAATATTACATCTGCTATAAACATTTATTAATTTTTATTATTAAGAGCTATCTAAATTTTTATATTCTGTATGAATATTTCGTTGTTCATCATCATCATCGTTGTTCATCGTCTATTATCATCATTCTCAGCATGTTTTTCCGATTATAGTACATCCTCCCTTACATAGTTATTCTTTATTTCTGCTCACGATTGTTTAAAATTCACTTTTCTGTGTCATGTTTTACCGGTTTGTTTCCTTATGTCATAGTCCCATCATAAATTTGGACGTCTTCTTAGTCTCTTGACGCCTCTTGGATACCACAGTGTAATTCTAGTGGACTACCTATTGTCAGTTTTTCTCGCTAAATGTCCCACCCACTGCCATTTTAAAGATTTAATTCTATGGATTACATCAGTGACCTTGGTTTTCTGTCTGATCAATTCTATTCTTTTTCGACCTCTCTTTGTTATACCTAGCATGCATCGCTCCATTGACCTTTGAGTGAGTTTCGATATTATCTCTTTCTTTAGTGTAAACGTTTCGCAGCCGTATATCATGATTGGTAGTATACACTGATCGAATGCTGTTATCTTGAGGGGATTGGCATCTTCGATTTGAATATAACTGCATTTCTGCCAACAGATGCCCAAACCAGTTTCATTCTTCTGTTGATTTCTGGAACTAGGAAGCCGGATTTCTGTATTAATTGTCCCAGCTATACATACTCGTCTACTGTCTCAAGTGCATATATATATATATATATATATATATATATATATATATATATATATATATATATATATATATATATATATATATACATAAAGGGTACAGGGAAAAAAGGAGGTATGTCATAAATAACACATTCTGAAATAATGCGATTTTAATACTTCAAAACGGCACAAAGATTATAGTCTTGTCATTTACATTGGTCAAGGTATTACCAGAGATTAAATATAAGGTTTCAGTTGAATTGCAAAAACATAAATTATTCTCCTTTCTTTATTTTGCCAAACATTTAGAAATTTTACACATTAATTTAAAATATTAAAGTAAAAAAGGAGGTATGTCAAGAAAAGAATTAACAACGTTGATACAAAAATGCATTTTATTTCAGAAAACAAACAACGATTATTATAAAAATAATTTATGTAAAAGAGATTAAAAATAGTTTTTTTTCAACAATTTTATAGCGTCTACACGAGATTTGGGTATATTGGATCTCTAAATTATTGATGCGGAAGTTCATCAAAATAACGTTGGGCATCTGAACCACAAATTTTTTTTAGATCTGCAGCATCTGCATATTTCGCTTGACTGATGGGCAGAAGTGCTAAAAAAGAACAAAAGTAAGCTTTATAAAACTAATTAATTGGGGGGTTTTACCTGTATAAGCATATGAAGGTAGCTCAAATTCCATTTCGGGCAATTTAGGGGTAGTTGCTGTGGTCTCCGAAGTTCCATTAAATGTTATTCTCTAGTACAAAAGATGAGGATGATACCTAACAGCTTTTACCTCGCGGATGGGTCGAGTTAGAAAATTGCATTTATTTTTATAATGCTTGCGTAAATATTTAGTCCATTTTCGAAAATAATCTTGAAGACATTTTTCAACATGAAACGGTGATGGTTTTCATCTAGCAGTTTTATATACTTCTGTCCAGTCCTGAAAAAGTTCGGCTTTTGATTTTTGATTGACAAGTCCAAAATCTTTGTCACATTTTAGGTAGGAATGTCCCCAAACAGGAAAAGTTATTTGGATAGAGTCCAGTCTGTTCTCATGATGAACTATGTTATGAACAAACCGAAGAACAGTGTAATTTTTATTCTGTCCTCCGCACGAGACGCAGAGAATATTCAAGTTTCGTACTTTTTGATCAAGATAGTTATAGATATAGTGATGAAGCAGTGAACAAACATCATCGCTACCTTTTTTGACAACAGTTTCGGGGTACATATAAAATGTCGACTCAGCTGTAAACAAGACGTGTATATTAAACGAGTATAAACCCAATTATCTCTTAAAGTAAATATCATATGTACTAATAATGGGTATTTGCAGATTTTTTGCAAAATCCATGCATCCAACCTCTGTGTGTACATTTTTTCTACTAGCTATTCTCGCAGTTTGTTTACTGTTATAAAATGCTTGGGCTTTAAGTTTATGTAGCTTATTTTCTGTATCTAGTAGCTTAATATCAGCATTTAATTTATTTGTTTCCTCTAAAATTTCGCTAATAGACACTGCTTCTCAAGACTTTTAATGTTTGCTAAATATTCATCACAAGAACTACACGTATTGGTCCTTGGAAAACTACATTGTATACATTTTGTAATATTTAAATCCTCAGATAAGTATAATTTCGACGAGTCTTTCAAACTATAATGTCTTTTTCCGCCCCTGAAAGACCCTATATGATGCATTATACAGTTTTTTGTTTCCATAGAAACTTGATGACGATGGTTTCCATGTCTTCTTCTTGTATCTTTTGGAGCGTGACCTGTTAATTTTAGTGACTTTTGTAGAAGTTCTAACTTTTTTTTTCCCAATTCCATGGAATGCCAAAAAGGCCTTCTGACATACTTTAACTTCTTGTGTTTCGTCATTTACATTATAACGAATTCTATAACTAAATTCGGCATCGTAAAGACGTGCAGAGTTCTCTGATACTTGTGGTATTCGTTGCTGTACAGTTTGTACAGTAATTAATCCGCATAAGTACATCTTTTAGGCATCTGTCTACTCCATGAGGTTGAACTTTCTAAGAATTTGAATTCTTGCTTGTTCGGGTATTTGTAGAAAACACTTAAACCTAACGCACTTACAATCCGATCCTATTATATGGCTTTGTCTATTTAATTTTTTATTTACTTCATGAATCCGTCCATATTTTCTACGTTTCTTTGCATTATTTTCCCGTGTGTCCATAACATCACATTTCATAAATTCGTCACTCTCACTAGACATATTTACAACTTGATAACTCTCCTTTCAGGATCAGTAAACAAACATACGTAACCTCTAAACACCTCTGAACCACCTAAAAATTAAATGTATTAACCGCTTCGTCGGCGTCGGTCACATTGACATCCCTCCTTTTTTCCCTGTAGCGCTCGGACATGCCTCCTTTTTTACTTTGTATAACAAATATAAGAATATGTGTTACATCCTGACGAACCTCTTTTATCCATGTGAATTTTTTACATGAAATAGTATCCAGTTTGTGCCACTATATGGTCTAATTATCTCATTTTCGCCCGTCATTTGACATACCTCCTTTTTTCCCTGTACATACGCTTCATATATATATATATATATATATATATATATATATATATATATATATATATATATATATATATACTCAGTGACATTAGAAGTGTTACACCCAGAAGGAATAATTTCTTGAACTTAATTTTTTGGCAACATGGTAGATTTACATCAAGAATGAAACGATAACGTTGTCAAGAATTTTTATTAACAAGTAATCAAAAAAAAATTAATAATGTGTTTGGCGACCCCCCGTAGCTGATTACACTCCTGTATACGTCTAGGCATTAACAAAATGGGATGATCGATGTCTGCTTGTGGCATCTCGTTCCAAGCAACTTGAACTTCATGTATTAACTGTGCCAGAGTCTGTGGAGGATGGTGCAAAGTGGACAGTCTCCTTCCCATCATATCCCATACATATTCGATAGGATTTAAATCCGGAGCACGGGGTGGCCACGGCAAAACATTAACGCCAGCTTCTTGGAAAAAGTCCATAGTTTGACGAGCAATATGGGGACGCGCGTTGTCTTGCTGAAAAAGGGCGTCTCGACGGCGGTCGAGATAAGGCAGTAAAGTGGTTTGTGGGATGTCATCAAGATAACGCGCAGCTGTCATATTGCCTCGAATAAACACAAGTGGTGATCGGCTACCATAGGCAATAGCCCCCCAAACCATTACTCCAACTGTCCTGTGTACATGTCTCTCAACAGCAAACCCGATATCTCGTCGCTCTCCACGGCGGCGTCTTACCATCCTACGACCATCATGCATTCCTAAACAGAATCTTGATTCATTGCTGAATGCTATATTACGCCATTCTGCCACCCCATGCTGCCGTTCTCTGCACCAATTCAAACGTTGACGATAGTGATCCACAGTCAAAGGAAGCACTAGTCGTGGGCGGAATGAAACCAGTCCAAAGGCTCGAATGCGACGATATAGTGTACGCATACTAACAGGTCTACCTACTACTCCAAACCATTGGTCAGCAATTTGACGCGTAGTAGCAAAACGGTCTCGCAGAGCAAGTAATCTAAAGCACCTATCTTGACGGTCTGTGGTACGCCTCGGTTGACCAGTAGGTCTTCTTCGTGTTCCTCTACCTTCGTTTGTCCACACACGACAGACACGCATAACCGTCATTGCCCTACAATTAACGCAACGGCATATTTCGCGATACGACAAACCCATATCTCTATACGCAATAATTCTGCCCCTGTCAAAATCGCTTACATGATGGTAATTTTGATGTCTTCGAACTCAAGGTATTTTCTTACACTGAATACAATTAGACTGAGGAATAATAACTAAAAATTTCTATACAAACCGGTTTTTACAAATCGGTATCTTCACAAAAAAATTTAAAGGTAAAACTTTATTTTTACAAAAAGTAGAAAAGATAAAATATTGATATTGTTATCATAGCATGTTTTAAATGTTGTCATTCTGTTGCCAAAAAATTAAGTTCAAGAATTTATTCCTTCTAGGTGTAATACTTCTAATGTCATTGAGTATATATATATATATATATATATATATATATATATATATTGTGGGGGATCCTCCCATTCTGTGTGTTTGGTTTTACAGTTTCTGGTATGACTTCGCTGTTTTTACCACTTTTCTCCATTCTTCTCTCTCTTTGATTGTCCTTTTTATATTTTTAATTAACATACTCCTTAACTCTTCTTCCACTTATTTTCTCCATCCTAGTTTAGGTCTGCCTCTGGTTCTTTTACCTGGTGGTATCCATTCCGCTATAACTCTTAACAAGTTGCTCTTCTCTCTTCGCATTATGTGTCCATACCGTCTAATTCTTTGTGTTTTTATTGCTCTAACTGTGTTCTCTTGACGCATTCATTCTTCTATTTCGTGATTAATTCATTGTCTTGCATTATCTTGGAGTTCCCTGTTTGGTCCCAGTATTTTTCTGATAACCTTCCTCTCAAACACTTTAAATTGCTGTTCTTCTCTTTGCTGTTAATGTAAATGTTTTTGCAGCATATACTACTATTGGTCTTATGGTCGTTTTGTAGATTTTCATTTTCTGTCTTTAATTTTACCGTTCAGTACTTTTTATGTTACATTCAGTAAATTAAATGCTCGGTAGTTTTTGCATATTCTATGGTTTCCTTGTTTTGGGATTATCACTATAATTCCCTTCTGCCATTTTTCGGGCATTATTTCTTTGCCCATATATGCTGTATTAGTTCATAAATCTTTCTATATAGTACCTTTTCACCGTATTTTATAAGTTCTGCACATATTCCGTCGTCTCCCGCTGTTTTCCCGTTTTTAAGTTTGCATATTTTCTCTTTTACTTCTGTGTAGGTCAATTATTTTTCTTCTTCATCTTAATCCGTGTTCGTTATTGTTTTTCTTTCTTCTTTTTTATCCGTTTCTTACCCCGTTTAGCTGTTTTAGCTTATATTAGCTGTCCGTTTTCAGTTAGCTTTTTTTAAGTACTAGTACAATGATTTTGAGTTGTGTCTTTTATTTTCTGTTTCTACCTAGTTTATAATTTTGTTTACTTTTTGGTTTTTTTTATTTAAATAATTTTTTTGACTTTTGCTTTTGATCTTTGTATTTTTCTCGTTCCTCTTCTTTGCTTGTGCTTAACCATTTCAATCTTGTTATATTCTTTTCTTTCACTGCTAATTTGCACTCATCGTCAAACTAATTATTTCTTCTTTCATTTTGCATTTTGCCAACCACTTTCTCTACTACATTGTTTATTCCTTGTTTGATTGTTTGCCACTGTTCCTCCATGTGTTGTTCTTTGAACTGCATCTCTGTATTGACTTCTTGTACAAATCTTCCTCTTACTTCTCTCTCTTTCAATTTATCTACGTCCCATTTTTTCTGTGCGTTTCGCATTTCATTCTTTGTTGTTTTTATTTTACATTTTGTAATCACTAGCATTCGTTCCGAATCGATGTTAGCCCCTGAGTGAGATCTAACGTCATTTATCGATTGTTTGTGTTTCTTTTTATCAGTACATTTGATTTCCCTCTAGACTTCCTGGTCTCATCCATGTTATTTTGTGTTTCTCTTTGTGTTTATATCTCGTGCTACTTAACTCCATGTTTAATGCCGATGCTAAATTACATAGTTTTTTTTTATTATTGTTTGTTGTGTTATGTATTGAGTTTCCACCTAAAACCTCTCTGAAGCAATTTTCTTTGCCTATTTGGGCATTGACATCTCCTATACTGACTAATATATATATATATATATATATATATATATATATATATATATATATATATATATATATATATATATACATTATATGGCGTTAAAAATGTACCTAGAAATCAAGAAATAATATCTCCGACTTTCATAAATCCGATAAAGACGGCAGCTTTGCCAACTTTCATAACGTTCCGTATTAAAACCCTAAAAGAAAGGGGCAAAGGAAAACCGCAGAAAAAATTATCTTTCTATCTATTATCAAAAAAGTCATTTTCATAATGTCTTTTCTTATAGAAAGATAAAATTGTCGCGTCCTTCTCTGAAACTTTCATCATAAAAGAATAAAGCCAGCAATCTGACGCTATGTGTTATTTTATCATTAAATTAAGGGATTATTTCTGATAAATGCTCATAAAATATTAAATAGGATTTTGTTTTATTGCAAACAAAAAGACGTGAAAAATGAACGGCACGTTTAGTGCTTAACTAAATACACCACCGAAGAAGATGCCCTCTTAGAGAAAAAAGACATTTATGTGGGGCAGAATATATATATATATATATATATATATATATATATATATATATATATATATATATATATATATATATTATGAATTGCAAATAGGTAATTCCAAAATGCTTAATTTGGAAAATAAATAAATTTCTCTTGATTAATTTTTAATCTCAGGGCTATTTTTTATCGTTAATTTTTCTACGTGGCTTCAAAGTAATATCTATACTATTGCCTTTGAGGGATGTAACGAATATTTTGCCTACCACATAGGGTAATATTATAGGGTTTGAAAATTTGGGACAGAAATTATTGGGGTGGAGATAGGACAAGCAAAATAAAACTAAACTGTTGCGAACGGCTACTCAGGGTTTATTTGGAGAGCTGGGGTCATGGATAAGTGAATAACAAGAGGGCTGGAATAGGGTAACTACTAAAATGAAAAAAAGGGGTACTTACATGAGTCTCCTGGATAAAAAAAAACACAAGAAGGTTCTCAAGTTATTTAAATAAGGACGCTTCTTAGAAGAATCTTCCTGCTGGATGAAAGAAAAGGCCCTTCCTTCCTAAAAACACAAAAAGGGGTTAGAAACTTTTTTAAAAGAAATAAACAAAATGGTTTAGGGAAAAAATTTATTATTTATTGTTATCTCGCCACAAACAGTTACATCTATAAATAGTACAAAAAATACTATATAAATAGTTACAAAAGTAAATACAAAATAACAAAAAACTTATTATGTTATATCCGTTTACAAACTCTAGAAGTTGGAGGTACTACAAAACCTACAATTGTTAATGGGCAACAATTTGTAACGAAAAAAATTAGAAATGAAAAATAGCTTTTAAATGGAACTATGCATAGTGGTTAACCTTTTTTAAAAAACAAAAACAAAAACAAAACAAAATCTGAATTATGATTAGGTTTATACCAAATGTCAAAAATAAATCTAGCTGTCAGATGTCAATATTGAATTTTAAAACTGAGAATAATTAATCTGACAGCTAAACCACACCCTAACATTTATAAATTTAATTATTACAATTTCTTGACCTGTGATGAAAGCAATTTTTAATAGAAAATGTCTATTTTACTTTAAAAGTTACCTGGATTTCAGTAAATGTTATTTTTTTTCTTTATAAATTTCTGGGGTTAGAACTGGATTTAGACTGCAAACACAAACAAACGCATCTCCAAACTACAAAGATAGTCTGAATTGGCTTAGGACATTAGGAGAAACAAAATGAGGCATTTATTTTCCCAGGAAACATATTTTGCTTTAGTTACTAGATTTTTGACTTCTCTGTTGATCTTGATGTATATAATATATATATATATATATATATATATATATATATATATATATATATATATATATATATATATATATATATATATATATATATATATATATATACCCCAGACGTTCATAATCGTCTCAAACCTTAACAGGGATTGAAATTGGTGACATATGGCCCTTCAATTTTCTGTATCGCGTTACGTCGTTTTACATTGATTGCATTAGGTTGCAATGGATTGCAATAAATCAGTGCTTTGTTTGTCTTCATTGGAGAACCATTTCTAATTGAAGCTAAATGCTTGAAATGTTTGAAAATTTTCGTATCTTCGTATTTTCGAATATGAGCATTATTATCTACAGAGTTTGTATGTTTTTTGTTAATTTATTTTTAAACGTTGAGAAAAGTTTACAATACATATTACAATAACATCGATAATATACTACATATTGAGTTGTAAGTTATGAACTATTAACACCTGTATTTCTTATAAACTCTATGTCATCTGTTGTATTTTAGAGAACTGATTCAACATTAGAAATATAAAGCGAAACGTTAAACTAATGAAGTAGTTGACTTCTTTTTTTTATTTGCCAACCTGAATGACCGAGTAAACCTCTGAATTCACTAGTTGAATACTTTTAAAATATAAATTGACGGTCGTAGTATTGTCACCATAGGAAGGTTAGGGCCTTCACAAAGAACAGCTCCATATGGGCTTCTTATTTGTTCTACAGAGAACTTCGGCCAGTCAATTCGAAGTTTCCTCTGCGTTTCCATCTCAGTTTGGTGGGTTGGTTTATTTCTCACAAATAAAACTTGGTTTGGTGTTGAAAGGGTTCTAGCAAAAGATTCTAAGGACAAGCAGGGAGCAGAGCTCCGTGAAGGAGGCTCTCAGGGTGTAGGAGACCCTACATGGAAGCCGGAGTGAATATGTGTTTTTCCAAGTCCATCGGCCAATCATAAATTAAATAGAAGGTATATATAGGAGGTTATAAATTACGTTTCTCGACTTTTGTTCGTAATAAAAAAATAACAACCATCGCCGATTAACTACAAACTGATTTTAAAGATGTTTAATGGCGCATTTAGACGTCATTTAAATTAGATAGCGTACTTCTGAAGAAGGACTGATAAAGGGGCAATGGAATGATATCATTCTTCTATTGAACTCGTAGATAAGTCTGAAATATTTGTTGACAAGCTCGCATTTCTTGTCTTTATCAGTATGTCTTTGTTTCTAGCAGTGGCTGACGAATTCTCAGCAAGGCTAAACATGTCATGTCTTAGTGTGAACGTAGTGTCTTGGTAAAGTTTGTTTATTAGTTTACTTTGAGCAACAGATATTCGCAATATTTAAGGATGGTTTTTATTCAAAACCGTACAAAAATACACTCAACTACCTATTTGTTCAACAATTCTATCATCAATCGTTAACGCCATTTCTAAATACACTTTGACCATAACATCCTTCACTTCATTTCGAAAGTGATTACAAAACTTATTGTCCACTGTATCATAAATTTTATCGAGATTACCGTACACATCAATGAGAAACAGTCGATCTAAAACCACTCTATTCGGGAACGTGGCTTCGAGTGAAGTTCAGGATTACCGAGCTGTATAAAGTCCTTGAGGGTATCACGACTGCCAGTGATGATGATGAATGGGAGGTGTGTATTCAGCTAAGACAGCCATTATGTTGTCTACGAACAGGGGATGCTAAAACCGCTTATTAAATAAGAAGTGCCTATGAATTTTCATGAACACCTCTTAAACGAAAGCAAGAGATTGATTGGTATATTAATATTTGTAGTACGTTTCAGAACAGTTTGTTACATTTATAGGCTTTAGAAGAACATAATGTTACAAATAAATATATAAGATTAAAAGATTACTAACATATTAAATATAATCAAAGTCGCAGAAATAAATGTTATTGTCATATACTCCATATATTTTATTATTCAATATGTTTAATAAGGGTGCAATATGAGTAAAGTTTGTTTAGCAATAAATGATTGACGTCAATTAGTACCGACTATAAACATCATGAATTAACCGCTAATACTATAAAAGGCCCGGTTTCAGGTAAAATTTAATTATGTTTCCTGGTAAAATTTGTCAATCTTCATTTCTTAATGTTGATTTAATTGCGTACAATTAAAACTCATTATAATTTCATTAATACAGATAAGGCTTATATTAAAGAAACTGTACTGGAGGGTTTTTCGAATTCGATGGTAGTGCGCTACGGGTTTGCTAATCACATTTTAAGTGGTTTTCAGGTATTTATATAATAAGTTTATGGAACTGAATACCAGCCAGGATTTAAATACGAGTTTTTGATAAAATTTGTTTGTCTTTATGTATCACGGGAAGTGTTAAGTAATATTACTTATTTTATTCACTACGTTTTCTATCGTTATGTGGCGTCCGTGGGATAATAATAATAAAGCAAATTGTAAAAATTATATACAGTACCTTACTTAAAAGAGGACTTGACACAACTTCCGCCATGAGTGAAATATGCGATTTGACGAAAATACCTCTGACCACAGTAAAAAGAATTACATGAAATCCTATAGAAACAAAAAAAAAACGTAAAGATTCCAGTTACACCAAATGGATGGACGAAGCCGATTAGGACTTGATACGTCGAAAAGTATATATCTTGTACGAAGAGCAACGCATACCTACATTAAGAGCTCTGAAGCAACGGCTCAATGTTGACGAAACCCAAATAAGCTGTAGCCTTACAAGCTTATGGAAAATTTTGAAAAGTATGGGCTTTCGTTTTCGTATAATTGACAAAAGACAAGTAATTATGGAATCTCATAGATTACAAAAATGGCGTTATGAGAATATAACTTCGATAAGAAAATTCCGTTCTAAAAATCGTCCGATAATTTACCTCGACGAGACATGGTTTGACACACATTCAACGTGACCTAAAGGATTTGCCGATTCCTCCGGTAAATGTAAGACAAAAGATCCGTCAAATAAAGGGAAAAATAACGATTTTACATCTTGTATCAGAAACTGGTTGGGTTCTAAATGCCCTGTGGCGTTCTGCAAAGAATATTAAAGACTCTTGGGTCAACTACCATGAAGATATAATGGCAGAACTTTATGAAGAATGGTTCAAAAATATTCTTATGCCAAACATTCCTCAGAATAGCGTGATAGTAATGGACAATGCAAGCTATCACAGTCGTCAACTAAGTAAGGCTCCAAACTCGAATAATACTAAATTGGAAATTCAAAATTACATGGAGACGAATGATATGTACTTTGAAGAATGTTACATCAAAACAAGAGCTTTTAGAAGTTTTAAAGGCATTTTCTATAAACAAAGTATATGTTTGTGATACATTGGAATTATTATTATTGTAGGTTTAATCCCGTAGAACATATGTGGCACGAATTGGAGTCTAACGTGAGGTAACAAAATATTTCTCCAACGTTAAGTAGCACTGTTGTAGAGTTAATAAGAAAATGTGTCAATGATATTCTTCCAAGTGGTTGGAGAAATTCAGTCCGACACGTAATAAGTAAAGAAAATTCATATGTTCATGTAGATCATAATATAATTGAACTGATCATAATTAGTTTAGATGAGGATAGCGATAGCGAAACAGAACTATGTGTGGAGTGATACTGTCATCAAATCTTAAAACAAATTTTTGGATTAAAAAAAAACGGTTTATTATTAAAATACATTTAATTTATTTTAAAACTCATTTTAAAACGTTAATTTTGGGTATATAAGGCAAAGCAATATATTTTATATCAGCTTTTTTGTTTTTGTCGTCGTAATTATTGTAAATTTTGTGGATCCTTTGTTTTATTATAGGAGTACCGTCTAGTCAGTGTTAATTGTCAAAAGACCAACTCTGTCTACCTCGTTTGCTTATCGCTCTGGACCGGTGTTAGCAATGGACCAAGTCAGATAAATTTAATAATATTTACAACCGCACTAATTGAAGTCAACCATTTTCTGCTAAACAAACTTTGCACTAAAAGATTTACAACATCTAGCGGAAATTACTTGACGTTAATATGATTTTTCGTAAATTCTGATATTTTTTATGGTATCATTATGGTACAGCTATCATTATCATCATCACTCAACCGTAATTTGTCTATCATTGAACACATACATCTTGTTTGCCCGTGGTCTCTACTGAAGTAATTTTTTTGTTCATCTCCATTTTTGCTTACAATCTAATCCAAATTATGATTAGATCGTAGGTTAAGTTGGTAAGCTTAGTATGTAGGTTTAGACCTAAATTAAATTAAGTAGATTGTAAGTAAGTCTAAAATTTGTTTCCACAAAAATGTTCAATTTAATAACATTTAAAGGGTTTTTACCCATATGTTTAGTGGCTTCACACATATCGACACCTGATATGAATAACATTGTAACTCTGCTTACAATGTTTTTTAACTATGGATTAATTTTTTAAATTACAATGTTTTTCATATCAGGTGTCGATGTATACTTAGTAGCAGCACTGATCGTGGAATAATTAATTTGAAAAGTTTCTGTGATGTAGCACGAAATGGTTCTTTTAAATATATATACCTTTTATAAATATTTTTTCACTAAAGGTTTTTATATATCACTTACTGTTGCAGTTTCGTAACTGTGTCTAAATGTTTGTAATAAACACTCGCGATCATAAAATCCGGGTCACCTTAAAAATCGCCGTTATTTCATTTTTAACGAGCTTTATCGTAAATAATAATAACACAAATACAAACTAATGCATGTTTCTGAGAATTGTTGTCAGCTTAGCGGTTTCCTTTGTAACAAAGAATTCCAATAGTGCCGATTTCGCAAAAAAAAAGCACACTTCTCAAAATGATCGGTATCTGTAACTGCCGCTTGTTTTAAATGTCTCATTTGTGCTTCGACTTTCTGTTCAAACGCAACAAACAAACGTTTATTATTGCCACCATTAGTGTTTATTATTGTTTATTTTTTGCCAAAAAATGCCTTGACTGTTGTTGAAACGACACGCATTGTTGCGCTTATGGAAGACGGTCACACTCAACGGCAAGTCGCAAGAACTGTTGGCGTAAGCCTTTCTACGGTTCAACGAGTGCTTCAACGCTTTCAGGAGACGAATTTGCTAATCAGAAATTGCCTACAGGAAGTACGAAATTGCAATGTTAGCGTTGCAACAGTCAGGAGAAGACTTCGTTCTTCTGGACTATCTTCTCCGGTAATGGCTACAGGACCGCCACTTGACCGGGCGCATCGAGTTGCACGACTAGCTTTTGCTCGACAATACGCGCATTGGGGAATTAATGATTGGAGCAAAGTGTTATTCTCAGATGAATCCCGTTTCTGTCTAACTGGATCCAACGGACGTGTAAGAGTTTGGAGGAGAACCGTTGAACGATTTTCACAAGCTTGCATTGCTCCAAGAATGCCATTTGGTGAAGGCTTGGTCATGGCTTGGGGAGGTGTATCTTCTGACTTCCGCACAGAATTACCCTTCATCGAAAATGGGTCCTTAACTGCCCGAAGAAACATTACGGAGATTCTGGAAGAACATGTTAGGCCCACCCTGGCAGGGTTTGGAGAAGACGCCGTTTTTATGCAGGACAACGCGCGACCGCACGTTGCCAGGATCAGTATGCAATACTTGGACGAGGTTAGAATTACGAGGTTACCCTGGCCAGCTAGGTCTCCGGACCTGAATCCCATCAAACATCTCTGGGACGATTTGAAAAAACGTATTCAAACCCATACACCTCCTCCTAACAACGCACAGGAGCTTAAGGATCTGTTAGTGAGAGAGTGGAATAACATACCTTAACATGTAATCCGGAGAAAAATTGAGAATATGCCCCGTCGTCTGCAAGAGGTTATTAGAGCAAGGGGAGGCAATACACGATATTAGTCATTGAAATTCCACTGATGTTTTACCACGTTCTGTATTTTTCATTTTTCCTTTCGTATGTCTGTTTCAACAATTTGGTTTGTTTTCTGATTTTTCAATAAAAACAATAAAAAAACCGGTTTTTTTTCTTTCAAAACAAACATTGATGACAAATAAAAAATACATTAGCTTAAGAAAAAGGTTATTATTGCACCAGATGCAAAAATATTCAAGAAACTTGAAATTTTCAAGGTGACCCGGATTTTATGATCGAGTGTGTATTAAAATTCTTTTTGTTAGTTTTGATTCTCCCTATAGTATATTTAAGCCAAGATTCCGTGTATAAAAACACAGCTATTAAAAACTAAACATTGCAAGACGAGCCATCTGCAAAATAGCACAGACGTGTATTTGAGATAAGAGACGAGTTCCATATGCCATATGAGATAGTCGAGTTTTAGCTTCCAACCAACACAGATTTGCATGGGTTAAGCTCAGCGCTTCCTAGGAGACTTCGCTTGAGTCTTGTGAAAAAGCTAGTTTTGATTCCTGAATTTGACCGAACCTAAGGGTTCGCAATCCATTCGTGTCTGAAGCCGTTTTACGGGGTAAATTACTACTTATATAAACCATTACATCCAATACACACGTACGTTTACTGTGTAGAATCGTTACATTAATATTCAATTATTTGGCAAGTTGAAATTGTTTGTGATAAACTATATTTTACATTATAATGGGTGTTGAATATTTTAACCGTTTGTGAACATTTTACGTTTGGTTAAACGTTATTGCCTTTATCGTAAATTTGTATATTTATTAGATTGTAATAATTTCATTATTCTTTTTTTTTATGTATATCACAGCGTTTACGTGATGAGTTTACTAATAAATTGTATTAATGTCATTATTAATTTAATGTGTATTTTAATACCGATTATAGTTTTGAATTGAGTTTATTAATATTTGTATTACGTCTGATTGCATTTTGTGTACCTTTTATCAACAGAGTTTGTTCATTTTACCACGGATTAATTATATTATTATATGTGCGCATATTTTTTACACTTCTAACGTCTAATATTAATTTATCAGCGAGTTCTAGATTGAACATAATATATTCTCTCCTCTTTCTGATGACCCCAATTGTTATATTGATCATGGATGAAATATATGTGCAGAACGCAACACTTACTCATCTTCTTTATTTCAGTGTTTACATTTTTGTAGCCTGTTCTGGCTTAAAATTTCTATTTATCTTCTCGAAAGGCATCCTACACGTTTTCTTGAGATATTCATTTCTTAACTTCATTTTTCGGGCGGGCATGTTTTCGACGCTGAAGTACCTGAGGGTCTTAAAAGTACCCTTGTTTTGGACGCTGCCGGAAGGATTATCGCAGGTACCAGATATTAGATATAATTAGGGTTTAATGATGGTCATTGAAATTTACTTAGTTACTAGTTATTAGTTTGTCAGAGAATAGTGAAAAGTGAACATGGAAATTTCAACGTTAGTAAGTAATCGTGGTAAAATTTTGCTCAAAGTGAACAGTTTTACTTTTTCTCAAGATAAAGTACTAAAATCGGGAGAAACGTATTAGAGGTGCGTAAAACGGTCGTGTAAAGCGAAGATATTCACGAAAGGGCCAGAAAAGTTAGTGATCCGAAGTAATCTAGAACATAATCACGAGTGTGATATCAAGACGCTTAATAGACAGATTCTGCGTAGCAGTGCCAAAAGGAAGGCTAAGGATAATTTGACCGAAAGGCCGTCCATAATCATACATAGTGCGTTGAAAGAAAATGTAGATTGCTTGAGCCACATGTCTGTTAAAGACGTTAATTTAATACGAAATCAAATATACAGTGAACGGCGAATGGCTCAACCGAAACTGCCCAAAAGTAAAGAAGAAACTATTGCTGCGGTAAATATTATGAATATCAAAACACTTAAAGACGAGAATTTTATATTTGCGGTTGAACTAAGTTCTAACATTATCATCTTCTCGTGTAACACTAACATGCGTTTTCTGTGCGGCAGTGAAACGATTTATATGGACGGTACATTTAGTTACTGTGCTCAATATTTCAAGCATTTTTTTACCATACATGTATTTATCAATGGACATTATATACCATTGTGTTATTGTTTACTTCCCGACAAATCGGAACAAACCTATATAAAACTATTTAATGTTTTGAAACGCAAATATGAAGTAATTGGTCTAAAATTCAATCCAAAAATCATTTTCTCCGATTTTGAAATTGCTATCCACAATGCTGCGCGTTTTGAATATCCAAATGTGTACATTAAAGGGTGCCGTTTTCATCTTATGCAAGCTTGGTATCGTAATATCGGTGGTTGTGGCTTAATTCGGGAATATAAATTGGCAGACAGTGAAATATCTAAATGGCTGAAATATATTTTTGGGCTGCCATTTTTACCTCCCTCAGAAGTCGAAGAATCTTTCATATATGATTTTATGGCTATTCAACCAAAGGATTCAAAAATTGAAAAGTTTTCCGACTACTTATTGGACAACTACATTGGCGACCACGCAACATTTCCGTCGGAGATGTGGGCTGCGATGAGTGAGAGTTTACAATTAACAACTAATGCTTGTGAATCGTTCCACTCGCGTTTTAATGATAATTTTTACCATGCTTATCCAAATATTTTCCATTTTATTGATGTTTTAAAAAATTTTTAAACTGAAACTTACATTAAAATTAATAGTGTCTGTAATAGTGAAAGTAATAGACTTAAAGATCCAAAGAGTAGAAAAAAAAATATGTTCGTTAGAAATAGGATACATGAGTATCAAACTAACTGTATCGATCGATTCCATTTCGTAAAATGTATGTCGTATTTATTTCAAAGTGACAAATAAACCTTATCAAGCTTAATCTCTAGAATTTTATTACCTGACTTTCCATTTACATTTCAATTACACCCAGCGTCCAAATCATGTATGCAGAAACAGGTAATTTTATTTTTCAGTGTCGAATTTTAAATTTAGCTTCCAAATCATGCACGCCCCATTTTTTTTCTATCAAGACTGTTCTCAACCACTCAGAAGAGAACGAAGAATACAATAAAATTTTTAACTAAATATGGTTTTGCCATTAAACACCTTGTATACAATAGGTTTTTTATAATTTACGTATAGAAAGTTATTATTTTCTAAAAGCATAAAACATTAAAATCTACAGCAAAACAATAAAAAACTTACGAACTTTCTTTTTCGATTCTTTTCATATATCACGTTTTTCTTCACTTGACATCTCGATCGATATTTTCGAGATGTTAGGTGCATATTTTAAGAATTAAACATTTTTATTGGATTTCGGAGTTCCCTTTGCGTTCGGATCCGAATTTTATTTCCATTTTTCTTTGCATGCAAAGTAGAAGGTTCAGGGATGAAATATATACTACTTTTTACAGCAGTTTTGTAGAAAGAAGTTTGTCAAATATACGACGTGTGGAAATAAGGCAGATTTTCTTACATTGTTTTCTTTTTTTTTTAATTGATCACAGATTCGTAATTTAATTTACCAAAAGTTACATTATGAAAAAAAAAAAATGGTACATTAGGCGGTACTGTAGATTAGCGCGAAGTTTTATACTACGTTTTCTGTGATTTTAATGACATTAAAAAGTTTACATGTTGTATAATAATCACCCCTCGTCACGTAAATGGACTCTTTCAATTATTTACCGTGACTACTATTTCGTAAAAAGCCTTATTTAATATGTGCTGATTTAAAAATGTCTTCCAAAGTATAAAGATAAAAGTTCAACTTAAAATGTTTTACTAATAACTCTTTGTGACACTTTTTAATACAATTTTTGAACTGAATATTGTAAAAATCTGACATTATATTTACATGAAATAATTTTAAAATGAGAAGTGCATGAATAAAAATTAAAGCCCGATTTTATAATGACAATCTAAACTAAACCTTAACTAATGTTCACTTTAGACTAACTACTAATGTTACACCCAGTTTCATAATACCTACAAGCTCTTTTTATTATTAAAAGTAAACTTAGGTGTTTAAAATAGTAGTTTGGTTATTGTGTTTTTATCAATTTTGCTTTATTTTTGTCGAAATAACCTTATTTTTCTTATATGTTAATTTGTGTGTGAAATTCTTAATTGTTATTGAATATGTCTTTGTGAAAGTATACAAATATAAATCAATTAAGTATAGAAACCAAGAAAAAATATTAACGAAAACTGTAAGTAAGTTTTAAATGAAGAGAATGATTGATAAGACGACAAAGAAGGTAGAGAAAGGCTAATTATAAAAGATATTAAGAAACAATAATTAAAGGTCAAATATTTTAATGGGGAAATCCCAGTAGTTGGCTGTATACCATAGTTAAAAAACTTATACAGAAGTAAAAAACTTCAAATCTGCCTAAATCGGCAGAGAACGAGAATTGCTGCCAATAATAAAAAGAAGAAAAACTGCTTATCTGGGTGATATATTTCGAAATTCCAAGTACCAGTTCTTAAAGCTTATTATGGTTTAAGCTTAAGCTCATGGCTTAAAAACATAAGGGATTGGACAAACCTCGATGCCCATGCACTCTTTAGAGCCACACAAGACCGAGAGAGTATGCCAGAATTGTCGCCAACATCCACTATTTGGATAGGGCACCATAAGAAGAAGAAAAAACTTCAAATTTGTATCTTGGTGTAAAAACATTTAATTTAAAACTTGTTAAAAGTGTCGTCCAAAATTAAGCACAGGTCATCCTCAGTACCTTCTTTTGGTACTTAAAGGTAACACTAAAATTGTAGCGGAGATATCAATATATGGTTTTACATATTTAGATTTAACTTAATGGATAGGATTTTAATACTTTTTTTATATGGCTTCGGCAGTTTGCCATACAGCCAGTTACATGATGTTTTAATCTTATTGGGCGCAGTAAAAAGTTTTTGATGTATATATATATATTTAGGGATTCTACAGTATTCACTGCCCTCCCTCGCTCAACCGTTTCCATCTCTCTCTGTTGTTCCATTCTCCATGGAGAAAGTTTTTGAATTATTTGCAATCGAATAGACTAAAATAGATAAATTTAAAATTGGGAAATCAGTACAACAATTAATGAAAAGAAGAGAAAAAATATATATACATATACTTCATCTAATTTACTTACCGTTGCACGTCATCCGCATCATAGCCCGTGAGGTCACATAATACTAGTGTTCTTTTTTAGAATCACTTTGCCGAGTACACTGGCATTACAGCCACTAGACATATTTTATTATATACGCGTAGAAATAATATATAAATATTTCTATTAATGTTTACTTAAAGAAATACACAATAATATATTTCATTTAATTTGTATAAATGCATTATAAAGCGGTTTTATGAAGAACATTTGTTTGGAACACACTGTAACTGTAATCGAACGAAGGTGATATTTTGGCATAAATTGGTAACACTTATTTGACAGTTGCGGTGTTGACACTTTTTAGTTTACATTTTTACATAAAATAAAATAAATATCTATGTATTCCATTTTACATCTTTATACGACGCATACAAGCGGCTCAAATTGTTTTAACAAGATTATTTTTTAACTTTTGTTTTGTCTCTATTAATTTACATTAAATATTAATTTTTGTTGTTGTATAATCCACTTTTGCAATAATTATGTGACCTATTTGATTTAAAATGGATTCAGGATTTTTTTATACTTTGGCAAATATGTCAACTTCGAACTCTGTCAATGATAATGACGTGCAACGGTAAGTAAATTAGATGGACTGTACACATATATATCCATAAACACATACAATTAACATGGATCACTCGCTTCACGTCCAGGGGCCCATCAGGATAATATAATATATAACATACACAGGAAAACTAGGCCACGGTAAACATTTTAATACTTAAAGAGCAACATGTTTCTTTGCTCGACTTGAACACGTGGTTCTTGTCAGTTAAAACGACACAGTCCAACCAAAGAGTTGGTCTGTGTCAACCAGGAACTGGTGAAGAAAAGAGTGGTCTTAGACGGTTCCCATAGTTGCTTGCCAACGGTCTGCTCAAAAAGGTCTTCTGCATATCAGCGGTTTCTATGGGAAGTGCATGAAAAATTCTGGAGTCGGTGAACGTTAAAGATCTAGCAGTGGTAGATCCAAGCAGGATCCAGCAGTTAACAAACTTTTCATATTTATTATGGTTTATGTAAAAATAAAGAAAAATTTGAATCCTGATCCAAAAACATTTGATCCAAAGAGACTGCACGAGAGCTAATGAAACAGTACCTAAGATTCAAATCTTATACCTTTCACTATCAAAGCTGATACATGATTGATCTAAATGACTTGTTTATAATAACTAAAATAGTTTCCTTTAAAACAAGTTATTTTAATTTTAATTTACTTTTTTGTTGTTCCAGTATCAATGATATAAGTGAGTTGCCAGATCAAGGACTTTATCTTAATGACTTAAATCCTCATGGACTTAGCAAAGAAATGGTTCTGGCTGGCTGGCAAAATAGTTCAAAGTAAGTAGTAATTTTGTTATGGCTAATACCTACGCTAGTATGTGCCTAGAAAAAATGTATAATACCTCAGCCTCAGTACATCATTAAACTGCTGCGTGGAAACTCCAAGCAGCCTGCTCATACAGACTGCCACTGCGTCCGGAGGCAACCGTGAAAAAACAAAGCCTAGAGGAGTAAAGCTCGATAAAAAATCCCCACTATCACGGTGAAAGGCATCGTGCCAAAGATATGAGAGATGCGAGGGTTAGAGCATCACAAACGATCCCTTCGGGATACCTGGCGACCTCCCGAAGTAACTTAGCCTTAGCGCGGTAAGGGCGCACTGCCGCGCCGGACATATAGCACGTCCCCACTCGTGGGAACTGCATGGACTTTACACACAAAAAGAAGGACGGAAAAGACAATGACGAACACAAGCAAACGAACAAGGAAGAAATGAAGATGAATGAAAACGAGAATGGGGTAGAACAGCCGCAAGACGGCAGATTGAGCGAAGCGGAAGAACAAAAGAAATTCGAAGAAGAGATGCTAAACTGGCATAAGAGTCAGCCGAAGATGAATAGGTCAGGTCCTCCAAAACATTCAACGTTGGTGGGAGAGGACATTTTAAGAGCAATGAACAAAAAAGACAAAGGGAAAGAAGAAAATTCAGGGGGGGAGGAATCATCAATAGAAATCACAGATGTGGTGGACATAGAGGAAGAAGAAAAAAATGAAGAGCAAGGAACCACAAACTGGCAGAACTTGGAGGAAAGTATCCTGACAGCCTCGTTGTTCGACGATGATGACCAAGAAGAGATAAAAGAAAAGAAAAAGAGGAAAAGAGACAGTTTTGAGATAAATAAAAAACTCAAGAAAGAAAAGAAAGAAGAAAGAGAAAACGAGAGATACCAAGAGGAGACAGAATGTGAAAGAATACAGAGGAAACTAAAAGAAGTAATGGATATCCTAAATGGAAAAGGACCCATTGAGGGGGAACAAAAAGCCAAAGCAAGCAAACTAATAGGAGAAATTAACACAATTCAGATTAAGACCAGCCAAAGTAAAATAAAAACGGCAAAAGGGGAGGACGAAGAAACTAAGTGTGAGCAATGTAAAATAAAACTATTGCAAGAAAGGCAAAGAAAAGAAACAGAAAAAATAATAAGCGCTTTAAAAAAAGGGGGAGATATAAATAACTTCAATCAAATACAAAAAAAGAAATGGGAAGAAAAAGTATTTGAAAAGACAAAATGGGAACAGATGAGCTTACAGGAGACGATAACTAAAAAAGAATGCCTTATAATAACTAAAAAGGATATAAAAGACGGGGGGGTAGAAGACGTGATACGTACTCTCAGGGAGGAAGTTCATGAACTAATAGAGGTCTGCGAAGAAGGAAATGTAGAATATATAAAAAACGGGAACGAAAGTTCCATAGCCAGCCAGAGAAGGGAATGGTACACATATGTGGCAAAACCAAAAAAACAAGGTATGTACGAAATGGCCGAGAAGGCCATCAAACGGATAAGGGAAAGGAAAGAGCCACCTGAAACAATAAGGGTGGTTATCAATAATGAGATAAATAAAGATGAGGTACGGAAAGCCCTGGAGTTTGTAGGCCGGGCAGAAAACATCGTATGGGAAATCCAAGTAAGAGGTAAAGAAATGGATAAAGGAGTAAAGAACGAGCAAGAGGAAGCCCTCCTAATCAAAACAGGGGGCAAATCGTACACGGAAGTACTGAAGGAAATGAACCAAAAAATTAACATCGGAAAGATAGGGGTTAAAGTAGATAGACTCAAAAAAACAGAAGGGGGGGATATCCTAGTAAAACTAAAGGGCAAAGGGGCCGCAGAGAAATTACGAAAAGAAATGGATACAAGGATGACAGGGTTAAATATGGCAATCCGACGCAAAGAATGTTTTTTTAACATAACAGGTTTGGACCCAGGGGTGACGGAGGAACGACTCCAAAGTGCCATAAAAATGTACACAGGAATACCAAAAAAAGAAATTGACATAAAGACGCTACGAACAAATAAACATGGGGAGCAGGTGGCGACCGTAGCCGTACGCCCCTCAACAGCTGAAGAATTGAGAAGATACAGCTCCATAATTATAGGCTGGGTATCATGTCCTATCATTGAAAGATATACCCCAACAAGGTGCTACAAGTGCCTTCACTATGGCCACAGCACATATGAGTGCAAAGGTGAGAGCAGGGCAGCGTGCTGCTACAACTGCTTAAAATCAGGGCACACAGCAGTGCAGTGCGACAGCACTTCATACTGCCTCACCTGTAACGAGGAAGGCCATAGAATGGATAGGATGCAGTGCCCAGCCTATAGAAGGTGGGTGTATGGCAGGGGAGGAGACAGGGAACCCCCAAAGGGTGGGTAAATGTAACAAGGAAAACGAAAAAGCGAGAGATGGCTCCCTGGAGAACGCGAGTGGGCCCCTATACAGCCCACCGGCGGGACAGGAAGCCATCTCTCTCAGCTTTTCATGGATAAAGGCATCCAAGTACTACAACATTATATCCACGTTATTTACTAAATGCCATCTATTATATTTACATATTTATATACTTTATTTATTTAAAAATTTTATATATACACACATTTCTTATTTTATTTATATATTTTATCTATCTTATTTTATTTATACATATTATATTCATAAACTTTTTATTTATACACTAATTTTATCTATACTTATTTATTTTTTTATCCTAGTCTATAAGAATTTTAATATAAGACGCGAATCCACTGCAGAAGCGACCTCAGGGAACTGAACCATAATGAACCCCAAAGATCAACCTGGTATAAGGATTTTGCAGGTGAACGTAGGCAGAGCGCGCCGAGCGCACGACCTCATCTACGCAAAAGCCTGCAAGCTAAATATAGATCTGCTCATCGTACCCGAACCTAACAAAAAGATAACGACAGGCGGTGGGTGGATACAAGACGAGGGGAAAAATGTAGCGGTGCTCATTAAAAATAGGGATGTCGGAGTGCAGAGCATTGTCAGGGGAGGAAATCATTTACTCATTAGGTTGAGGGATTTCAGCCTCCTGGCATGCTATGTATCTCCAAACATCCCTATGATGAGATACGAAACAATCGTTAATGAAATAATGGGTGCCGCTATAAACGAAAAAAAAATACTGATCGCCGGGGACATAAATGCGAAGTCCAGACAATGGGGTTCCCCCATAAACGACAAAAAGGGGGAACTCTGGAATGAATGGATAGCCCAGGCTGGCCTCCAAGTGCTGAACAACAATAAGCCAACCTTCGTACGGGGGGCCAGCCAATCACACATTGACATCACATTCGCGAGCGAAGGGCTATCCAGGAATGTGTACGGGTGGGATGTACTCGACGATCAGCTCTTCACCTACCACCGATATATACAATTTGAGGTAAAGGTTAAAGGGGGGATAAAGCGGTCGATAGGTACAGCAAAATCATATTTCAACAAAAACAAGTACCTATCGGAGGTCAGAAAAATAAATGAAGATGAGATTTCTGACCTCGGCCAACTTCGAACAGCTCTACAAAATGCGGCAAAATTGGCTACCGAGAGGAAGAAACATGGAAAAAAATCCCCCTATTGGTGGACAGATGAGATAGAAGATCTACGGGAGAGATGCCTCAGAGCTCGAAGGAATTATACGAGAAGCCAGGGCAACCTCGAGCTTAAAGATACATACAAGGATTTGAAGAAAAGATTAAATAATACAATAAAAAAAGAGAAAAAAGAAAAGTGGCAGACCCTGATAAAAGCACTCGACGAGGATATATGGGGTGATGCATACAAAATCACAATGAAGACCTTAAAGATAATGGCCCCATATAGACTCGACGAAGACCAGCGGATGAGATCAGCTGAACTCCTCTTTCCCACCAAGGACATGCCAGATTTCACCAAGGTTTTCCCAACCATGATAGAGGAGTTCACAGAAGAAGAGGTGAAAACCGCTGGTCAGGATACGAAGACAGGGAAAGCTCCCGGCCCTGACGGGCTGCCACCAGAGGCAATAAAGATAATAGCAACTGAGAAACCAGGTTTGATCAGAAGAATATTTAATGATCTACTGCAGAAACAAGAGTTTCCCAAGGACTTGAAGGAGGCAAACTTGGTTCTACTCCTAAAGCCCGGGAAACCCCCTGATTCACCGACCTCTTATCGTCCAATATGCCTTCTGGACTGCCTTGGTAAGTTTTACGAGAGACTTATCAAGAAGAGGCTGGAAGGCATGTTGGAAGATGAGAGAGTCTTATCCAACCAACAGTACGGATTTAGGAAAGGCAGATCGACAATCGACGCCGCGACCTGGATAAGGAACGCGGCCAAATCAAGCAAGAAAAGATGGGTAGTTCTTGTTCTGTTGGACATAAAAAATGCTTTTAATTCAGCAAACTGGGGCCTCATAGTAGACCGAATAGTCGAAAGCGGGGCTCCGGAATATATGTCCAATATAATAAAGGACTACCTTTCGGAACGATCCGTATGCATATCCAAGAAGAAAAAGAAACAAATGACCGCGGGAGTACCCCAGGGGTCAGTCCTGGGACCCTTACTCTGGAACATGTTATACAATGGGGTACTAGAAATTCACAAGCAGAGACAAGGAGTCAAAGCGATAGCATATGCAGACGATCTAGCCTTATTGGTTGAGGATGATAAGAATTGGGGCATAACAGAAAAGGTAAATAAAGCAATAAACACGACCGCGGCGTGGATCGAGAAGAACGACTTAAAATTAGCAGTAGACAAAACAGAGATAATAATTCTGAGAGGACCAAGGAAAAGGGATGACTTGGTTTTCAAATATCAAGGCTCCGAAATAAGACCCCAAAGGACAGTCAAGTATCTCGGTATTACTTTCGACGACCGACTTACCTTTGGGCAGCACATACAAGAAGCATGTCGAAAGGCGGAAGGGAGGACCTCAGCATTGAACAAATTATTGCCAAACATAGGGGGGCCCGGATCTCAGAAGAGATCAGTTATGTTACAATCAATATTATCGATCATCTTATACGGGGCCCCCGTGTGGCACGAGGTCCTCCAGATGAAGAAATATAAGGACATGCTCCTTAGGGCTCAAAGGAAACCTCTGATCAGGGTGTGCAGCGCGTACAGAACTGTATCTACCATTGCCTTACAGGTAGTGGCTGGTTCTGTACCCGTGCACATCCTGGCCAGGGAAAGAGCTCGAATGTATCAGAGGGGCAACGGGGCGGTTGGTTCAGGGCCACAAGAAAGAGCCAGAAGCTTGGAGATGTGGCAGAGGGAATGGGCAGCCGAAGTCGAAAAGGCGGCCTGGACGAGGTCCCTGGTCCCGGATGTAGTGAGATGGTACGGGTGTCGGCATCGGCGCGTCAACTACTACTTCACGCAGTTTCTGACGGGGCACGGATCGTTTCGGAAATACACCCACAGAATCGGTAGGTCCGGAGACGATCTATGTCCTGAGTGTGGAGTGGTGGACGATGCGCAGCATGTTGTTTTCGACTGCCCTGCATACCACACGGGGCGAAGCGAACTGCAGCTGAGCCTGGGATCTCCACTAGGCGAGCCTCACGAGCTGATCGATAAAGCCATCGACAGCAAGCACGATTTCGAACTGATCATTGCCTTTGTTACAAAAACCATAAAGCACAAGGAAGAGAAAGAGAGGCGGCTGCAGATGGAGTGACCGCTATATTTATTTACTGTTTTAAAAAATGTGTTATTTATTTACTTATTTTATTGCATTTTATTTATTCAAGTTACTTTCGTTTTTACTATATCTTATCTATACAAATTTTAGCTGTTGTTTTTATTTTTATTTTATCTACATTACTTTTAACTTATTTTTTATCTATTTTTATTTATTAATTTATTTATTTTATTTCATTGTCGGGGCCGCGGGACATGGGACGGGAAAAGACTTTTTACATCCAATTCCGTCGGATGTCCCGATACCCCGAAAATTAGTGAATGAGGGTATGAATGCGGAACTGAATTGATGAAAGTATGAATGAATGGTGTTACTGTTAATTACCAACTGGTTCTACTCGTTAGTTTCAATGTGGAAGGGGTGGCAACCAGGCTGTCTCGCCAGAATGAGGATTGAGCAGGACGGTAGCTTCACCGACCAGTCTCGCCCGAGCCTTGTGCTGGTGAGGGAGGCCGGGAGGCCGTCAAATCCATGTAATGCACGCGAAAAGTGCCAGAGGGAAGTTAAGAGTAAGGCTGATGGGCCAGATATGCTCGCTAAGAGCGGTTCCGGGCCCGTCGGTCGGAGAAAGAGGGGGTGGTTTAGTCGGTAGGCGGTCTCGTCACGCGGTGAAGCGTAAGAGATTGAATCCGACACACCTGGGTAAAGGGCTAACACCCGATCCCAGACGGTCTTTAGAAGATTCCACCTCCCAAAAAAAAAAAAAAAAAAAAAAAAAAAAAAAAAAAAAAGTACATCATTAATAATTTTTATTATGAAACAGTTGTAAATGTTAAAAAAGTTACATATTATATATGACTCACGATCTTCATATCCAGATACTTAAAAAATCTTTATATATTTCTACTTAATCTCAAGCACCAAATTTTCCCCTAGTATAATGACAAAATCCACTCCAGAAAAACAGGAAACTTGTTTCTTTTAATACCAAAGTATTCATTTATTTCTACAGAGAGATAGAACTTTGGAATGTTAATATAATGCCCAAGGACGTTATTTCCCCTTCAAGATAAACATAATATAATAGTTTCCTCGATGTTTTCCCGTATTTTTCTTGTTTTATTGCAACTCTCTTGCTAAAGAGATCCTCGAAAATAAGAAAACCTTGATAGAGATTTAATTTTGTAGTAAAAATACGGTAGTCTGCAGAGTATACACATACAGTAGGTAAATAAAAGTAACGTAACTCTATGATTATTTGCGTTATGATAAATATATAACAATGCACAGGGTGGTAATTTTAAAATATCTTCATTCCCGTGAATAATCCAAAAAGCAAACAAATAAGTTAATTTGCCTTTAAGGGAGAGCTCTTCAGTTTTAGCCTCCAGACTCAAATCTCTACCAAGGGTAAATTTCAACCTTTCAAGTTGATCATACAACAGATCACAGATCACCCACTGATGTTGGTCATACTTGATGTTTTTTAGCAACAGCGATATTGTTTTATATACTTCTTTCATTTTGGTAGAATGCCCAATTGGTATACTTCCATATTTGTCGCCATTATGAGGACACACTTTAAACATCGTCTATAACTGTCGATAAAAAGATGCCAGTGATCTGGTGTATACTCCGATACACCCATTTTTTCTAACAGTCCTTTAATATTGTTACAAAAAACCATATCATCTTGCTGAGAAAAAAAGGCAACAGATCTTTTTTTCTATAACGGTAGTATGTTATTTTGGTGTCTGGGTGCAGAAGATTCTTTTCCTTTAGCCTGGAGGCAAGAAACTCAGAAGAATCCTTTGGAAGGTTCAAATCTCTGAACGTTTAGCTCTTCCTAAGTAAGGCGCTCAGGACGTGTTGAATCCCCTTCAAAATCGCTGTTGTCTTCCTCAAACCTATTAGTCTGTAGTTCATCATATGGCGTTTCGACATTATTCTCTAGTTACGTAGGTAGACTGCTAAATATTGGAATAGGTATCTGCTCAGACTAATGTGGAAATGGTCTTATTGCTGAATCCAGGTGAGGATATGTCTACGTATGTTGATTGTTACGATTAATGCTCTTTATATTGACAAGATAGAAATAGCAATCTTCAAAATGATTTTTTGGTTCCCTTCATACCATTGGAACACCAAACTTTAAACATTTTCGTTGTCCTTTTGTCTTCCGTGCAAGTTTTCAAGACAAGTTTTGCACACTACTTGTGGAGCCTAGGATTTATCTTGATCTCCTAAATGAACACCAAAATAAGCTTGGTATGCCCTTTTTCTAAAATCACAAACTGGTTTTCTACTTTCCTTTACAATGCACTCGCCACATAAGTAGCAAAAAACGTCCGGGTTATTCACGCAACAACGCCTGCTTGTAGAAGCCATGATTTTCAGTTGCCAAAAACAAACTGTTGGCAATGAAACTTAAGTTCAAACTAAATTTTACAATGGAATGCAGTCGACTTTATAGGAAGTTATTAAGGCCATTTCAGAGAATATTTACTTATCGGACAATTGTTAAGTAAGTATTTTGAGCAACTCTTAAATACAGAAAAACCCACAACGACTGGGCAACAAAGACAGTACCAGTAAGCCGAACCTGAAATACCAGGGCCCACACTAGCTGAAGTAAAGTCCGCAATTTCATCCCTAAAAAACCATAAAGCCCCAGGCCCAGATGGCATACAGGCGGAACTACTAAAAAAAGGGGGAGAAAAGCTCCACCTTGAGATATATCATCTTATAAGAGAAGTCTGGGAAAGAGAAGAAATATCGAAACACTGGCATGAAAGCCATATAGTACCTATCCACAAGAAGGAGACAAACAAATATGTCGGAACGATAGAGGAATATCGTTAATCAATACAACGTACAAAATTATATCCATAATACCAGAGGAAATATTAGGCGACTACCAAAGCGAATTCAGACCGGGAAGATGGACCATAGACCAGACATTCGTCCTACGCCAGGTGTTGGAAAAAAACTGGGAATTCAACCGCGATGTCAACCAAATCTTCGTGGACTTTAAACAAGCTTACGATTCTGTTAGCAGAGAAGCATTGTGGAAGACCATGGTAGAAATGGGAATACCTGGAAAGCTGGTACGATTAGCACAGGTGAGCACAGAGAATGCTTCCGCATGGATCAGAATTGGCAGCACCACTTCGGAGGAATTTCTCATTGACACCGGGCTTAGACAAGGAGATCAAGGAAAGCTCAACCACAACTGATAAACAAATTTGCCGCCCAAGGAACAAAAATACTATTGGCGTTTGCGGATGGACGTGGACACAATTGCACAATCCAACAGAGATACAAAAGAAGTTTTCACCCTATTCAAAAACGGAGCCAAGAAAACGAAGAATCCAAGACCAAGGGCTAGACAAAACGTAACAATCAATGAATACAACTTTGAAGTCGTTAAAGAATTCAAGTACTTGGGAGCGGTCATAACATCTGAAAATAAATATGAAAAGGACGTGACAGCCAGGATCATTGCAGGAAAGAGGGCATATTACTCATTAACGACCGTGCTTAAATCAACAATATTCTCAATACAAGCAAAAATAAGAGTGTATAAGACAATAATTCGTCCCACAATAGCGTATGGAAGCGATACATGGACTCTGAACCAGCGGAAAACAACACAATTACTGGTACTGGTATGAAATATATTGGTTTCTATCTATGAGCCTTGCAGAGAAGAGACAACAGGAGAATGGAGAAGAAGACACAATGATGAACTCCAGACAGTATATGGAGATGAATACATAGTACGCTACATTAAAGCAAACCGAATAAGATTGGCGGGCCACGTACTAAGATCGAGTGACGAAAGACTCCTGAATGCCACATTCTGGGAAAGGCCCGATGGCAAAAAGTCAGTTGGTCGCCCAAGAAAGAGATGGAAGGACGCAGTAGCCAGTGATTTACGCAAAATGGGAATACAGCAATGTGAAATAGCTGCTCAGGACCGACAACAATGAAGGAAAATAGTAAACGCGGCCAATACTCACATAGAGTTGTAGAGCCAAATGATGATGATGAAGACAATTGTTAAGAAGCAATTAGCGCTAATTTCAAGTAGCAAGATGGGCATTTCCAATAAGTACACTTTAATTAGAAGTCATTAGCTCATTAGTATGCATTTGTCTTAGAATTTGTTAAGTTTTTTTATAAACATGCATTGCAATTATAGTGGTCGAATATACAGAAATGTTAGAATATTTAAGTATTTGATGATTATGCTATATCTCGAAAACTAAAGCTGATACAAAGAAAAGGTTTGTATTTTTGGAATCAGCACAGATAAATTAACCAAAATCAGATTATTTTTTTTTTTTTGGCAGAAAGACAAGTTTTTTATTGGGCTGTGAATCAAATGAAACAGACATAATAAAAAATCAGAATAAATGTAGACTTCTGTAGTTAAGATATGTTGGTACTCACCCTTATTATCTTAAGATCGGAAATAACCTCGAACATTATTTATTTTCTGGAAAATTATAATCAAAAAATAATAATAAGTTAGATTACCATTGGAAATGAGATTAAATATTTAGATAGGTAAAAGATATTTTTTATTAATTTGTTATATATTATGTTTTATATTTTTAATAGTTTCTTTTTAACTGTCTATTTATTGTCTATTTACTATCTAATATATATTATTTGCTTATATTAAACTTATATAATAGTCTCTTAATTTTTGTAGTTTTTTTGCAAGCAAATTATTTTATCGTGAAAACATATCTGGCGAACCCAACTCTGTAGGCTTTGCAAAAACGGAACTTCCATCAGTGCCGCAAAGCCTCAATTACGTTGCCTTTAGTTTTCAATCCGGCTTCCATTTGGTGTTCGGTAAACTAACAAGGAAAGCCTACTCACTAGGTTTAAACCACACGCTCGGATATACATTAATACTAAAATATTAAATAGGAACGAGTAGTGGAAGTTTTTCGTTTTAAATATTTAAGTTACAGTTTCATTCCGGATGCAATTTATGAGGACGGTAGTCGTTTATGGGAGGCTGTGATGAAAAGTTTTCTGATTAGTTAAATTTGCACAAATTAATATGAAACAAATAGGAGGTAAAAGGATTCATTGAGGAACTTATGATGATTTTTTTTCTTATCATTCTTTATTAAATAACATCCTTTATGAAAATAAAAGATTTTATATGGCCACATGCAAAAAAATCAATTTTTGACAATTCCAGTGATAGCGGTGGCCAAACAGGTGTTCATAATAGGCATGTTATTTTTAAAAGCAAATTCGATTATTTTTTTGCCATTTTGATTGCTGTCTCTAGGTTTTCTCTTTCTGGCGGTTATTTGTCTGTAAGCATACTCCCTACTATCCCTACTAACTTTTGCCTTAAAATCTCCTACAATTATGATTTTCATATCATTCGATTGTATTTCATGCAATAGCTTTTCTATCGCTCACACTCACAGGCGTAGAGAGTGTAGTCAGATCCCAGACGACTTTTCAAGACCCTTCCATTGTAAAAATGGACTAAGACAGGGAGATGGACAGTCGTGTCTCTTATTTAACCTTGCACTGAAAAAGTAATTCGATGGTGCTATATTAATACAAATGGAACCTTTAATAAATATGTACAAGTGGTACATCAACATATCATGCAAGGAAAAATAGCAAGCCAACGCAGTCCAGGTTGAAGAACTTGCGAGATTGGTATGGTGTTGATACAATATTTAGGGTGGCAATGAATAAAATTAAGATAGTTATGATGGTAACCAACGTTCTGGAAAGACATGATATATGAAGAAAAAGTACAAGTGGTTGGATATGCAGATGACATAGACATTATTGCTAGGTCCACGGAATCTCTGATCGAAGCATTTTGATCACTAAGAGCGTCTGCACTAAGAATGGTATTAAAAATAAATGCACAGAAAACCAAGTATATGTATTGTACTAGATCAGGCAACCAGATACCTAGACTATTAATTGATGATCTGGAACTGGAAGGTGTGGACACCTTCGTCTACCTGGACTCGCTGCTGACCAAAGATAACAATGTCAGCGAAGAAATTAAAAGAAGAATAATGCTTGCCAATAAGTGCTATTACGGCTTGAGGAAACAGATGGCCCCAAAACTACCCAGAAAAATTAAAGTTACCATATATAAAACACTAATAAGGCCAGTGTTAACATACGTGTTAGAAACGTGGTCACTTACACAGAATGACCAAGAATTGCTTAAACGTTTCGAGAGAAAAATTCTAAGGAAAATATATGGAGGAGTCCAAGAACAGGGTTTGTGGCGTAGGCGCCACAACTTTGAGTTATACAGAAGTTTTCGGGAACCTGACGTTTTAAAATGTATTAAATTAGCACGCCTTCGATGGATAGGACATTTAATTAGGCGAGATGAAGATGCAACGATCAGAAAAATGTTTGACCGAAGAGGACCAGTGGGAAGACGAGCCAGATGAAGACCAAAACTTAGGTATCAAGATAACATAGAGGATGGGTTAAAATCCATCGAAGTTAAAGCATGGCGAAGAGTTGCCAGAGACAGGGGCGAATGGAAGATTGTTCTGAAAAATGCTTTGGCTCATAATGGGCTTTAATGCCACTGATGATTCTGATGAGCTTTTCTATGTTGTCACAACACTTTGTGACAACTTAAGTCGATATTACTCAAATTTTCAAGCTAAATATAGCAGCCGATTTACATACGTCCATCTCGTTTGCAGGTTGATAGCGAAAAGCATTTATTGCATATTGTTTTGATTTATGTTGTGTATTAGGTATTTATTGAATAACAATAATTTTGTTATATTATTACACAAGTTATTTCTGCTTACAAAAACTAAAGGTATTCCCGAAATTTTAAAAAACCTATAAATATCTCGAAAAGTATTGAGTTTAGGCATAGGAAATGCTCCATAAAAATTAAAGGGTATCATAAACGCAATCTTTTGAAAAAATAAAATATAAATAAAATAAATAATAAAAAATATGAAAAAGTATACAAATATTTGTCAATGATTTCTGTTAAATTTATTTTGAAAACTAGAACATACTGTTGACCCCTTTTTGTGTAAAATGAATACTTATTTACTAATTTCAAGTGAATTCAGTTGAAGTTCAATAAATTTATAAAAAAAAACAAGACATTAATTGAATCAATTCTAATATATCCCAAAACTTTTCATTACAGACGCCAAATTTTTGATTTACTTGTTTAAATGTTATCTCAGGGTTTTCTCTGAGTTTTAAAATATCTGTATCTTAAAATAGGATTACAATATGCAATAGGGGTACAAGGAAAATAAAAGAAATCTTAAATAAAAAGTATTCTAATATATTGACTTTGCAAAAATTGCATTACACATATAAAAAAATAATACCAAATATGGATATCGCAATGCTCTACTCGTACAAATTTGAAAAAAGAAACGGCGCAGTCCAAATTTAATCCTCCTGCATTAATTTTCTATACTAACTTTTTGAGTTTATAAACAATTAAACAAACTTTATAAAATTTTATGCACACAATGGAATAATTTAAATAATATAAAACATCACATTTTCTTTCAACAAACAATAACATATACCTTACTCCTATATCATCTGTTAACATCCCTCCCCTCAAGAAACTTCTTCCTAAGTTGTCAGACAGTTACAACATTGACCGTAGATCACTCATTATCAGTCATACGGGATAGTTTGAACTATGTATCACCAATAACTATATAAAAACTCTTGTACCGAAATGTAAGTAGTATTTTGTTTATTTCTAATTTATTACAATTCAACAGATTTTTTTCTCTTACCAATTTGTGGGTTGTTACTTTGTCTGCTAAAGCAATTTTATGCATATTAATAAACACAGACATGTAATATTGGCATAACTACTAAAACCGTTTTTGATTTATAACTTGTTTGATCTATATCCTTATAAGACAGCACCGTAATATGGGCTTTTTATATTTTCAGCATTTAATTTACTTTGTACCACTGACCTGATGATGCTTTGCAAATTTTAGAAAGCGAAACCGGTCGTCTTGGGTAGTAAAATTAAATTGATTGTGAGTAAGTCTAATTTATTTCTTTTACCTCTTTTTAAAATGGACTCACACAAGCAACACATTCATGATTTCATTAAAGAGCTTTAAGAGGACATCTATGTACTTATTTTCCATTATTTTAAGGATATCAATAGGCAGTTGATTTGGCCCTGGGCTTTTTCCGTTTCTGATTTCTATACTATTTCTATATTTGTTTCTCTGTCCATGAAAGATATGTCTTGTATGTTTCCTCTTTCGTCGTTGAAGAGCTCTTTCATATATTCTTTCCATCGTTTTAGCTATTCGTCAGTTGTTATCATAGTATTTCCCACTGGCGAATATCATTGCCTAAAATTTTCTAAATAACTTTCTTGGATATTTTGTACCAAAATACAATTATCGATTAATGTCGCACTAAAAACTCACCCTGTATATATAATATATGCATACATGTAGTTTTAATATTTTACGTATACGTATTCATTGTGTCCCTTCAACGGACTGTATAAATTGTCCGTTGAATGCGGTCCATTCAATCGAGAATTTACTGCTCATTAAGCAATTATATAAATATATATAAAAAAAAACCTTATTATAATCGTTCTTGTGCAATTTCTCGTCCAGTAGTATATTTTAAGGCACATACAGCAAAACTCTTGTCTTTTTAGTCACTACCACTAAAATATTAAATGGAAACACGAAGCAGAAATTTCCCTCTTTAAATATTTAAGTTATAGTTTCAAGCGTGACTGAATTTATGTGGGTGGCGTTTATCTCTATGTTTACCAAAAGTTACGACGAAAACTTTGTTGATTTGTTTGAAGTTATTTCGAGTAATATGCCTAAGGGTTGAAATTAGGCATTATATTTACTGAAGTTAATAATCGAACTAGTTATACTTAAGGTGTAAAGTGCCGTATATTTTCTACCATTGCTTTAATATTTACTCGTTTGGTATAGAAAAGAGTAATATAAGCGAGTTTAAAGTTTTAAAAGCGTAATGAGGTTATTCAAAAACTGTTTTTACTACAACTATGGAAAAATCCACTCTACTCTACTCCATAAGAAACTTACATTCTATCCAACCAATAAATCAAGAAATCCAGAGTATATCTAATTGTCTTTAAACGAATGGAATTACAGTAATAATTTTGTGGGACCCCTCATAAATTGGTATTCCAGGTAATGAAAAAGCCGATCTAGCAGCACAACAAGCCTGTTCTCTAAAACAACAAAGATTCAAACATCATTAGATCTAAAAAGAACACTCAAACAAAAGTAATGGGCCTTTGGATTGATCGTTGGAAAAGAAGCAATACTAAGTTAAACGTTCTAATCGGACGATAAGGATCAAAGTAGCTGACCACCTATCCACCCCCTTTACTCCACAAGCTGGAGTACCGCAGGGCTCAATACTTGCACCAGTATTATTCACAGTTTACAAGAGTGACCTCCCCCGCCCATAGTATAGATCGGAGTCCCTTCTAGTTAACGCTGATGACACCTCTCCCCTCACGTCAGGATCACATAGAGAACATGGACGACTGTCTGTATTCGAAAGAGCGCAAAACTACCTTGATAGAGTCATTAGGTGGTGCAACAAATTGAGAGTGACGATAAATTCCTCCAAAACACAAGCAATTTTATTCAAAATCTCAAAGTGTCGCGATGCCCAAGGCCGAATAACCCTGTTAGGAGAGGACCTTATTCTCAGAAACTCGGTTTCCTATTTGGGAGTTCATTTAACTAGGACCCTCAACTGGAAAACTGACATTCAAGATACCCTAGATAGGGTAAGAAAGAGGTTTAAACTCCTGGCAGTGTTGTCCAGTAAACTGGGCAAGACGTCATCCAAAACTTTACTGCACACCTACAAAACATTCATCAGACCCATCATCGAATACAAGACATGCGTCTATGCTTATCTGAGACCTACGAAATCAATGGCATTACGGCAACGAAAAGAAAAATCCTTAGATACAGCATGAGGTAGAGCAGGTTATATCCATCAGAACACATACATATACTGGCAAATTTCACACCAATTAAGGACAGAACCCTATCCCTCAGCATTAGGTATGTCCTAAGAACCATTGCAGGCTCGAACAACAGAGCCAAACGAATACTAAAGACTCCTTGCAATCGCTAAGGGCAAATACTCACCAGGCTTCATAAAAGAAAAGTTCCGTTTCCTCCAGGTAAACTTCTGTACAACACTGGACATGAACTCAATGATGAGTATTTTAAAATTCTAGAATCATTCCCTATTAAATATCGTAGTTAACCACTGCAAGACAAAACGCTGATAAAGAGCAGTTAATTCTGTATGGCTGGTAACCCCTGAAGTACCTCGTGTGACATGCTTGGCAAATTTACCCAAATTCCTCTTGTGCGTTCCTTATACATCGTTCACACAAACACGCCATCTTCTGAACCCCAGCTCCTTAGTAGTCCACTACTTCTCCACCAATACAACAATCATCACGTTTATCTCACCGCCATTACTCCGAAAAAAAAAGGAGTACCCCTTCCTTGAAGAGGCGTTAAGCCTAAACAAGGTTAAAACTCTGGCTCCAACTTTCTCCAATCAAAAATTTTCTACCACTAGCTCCTACCGATAAAAAGAAAGGACAGATCTATTATGTAGTGATTAAGAATAGGACACAAACGCCTTACACATGGACACCTAATGAATTCCAGAAATCAGACTTTGTAACACTGACTGCAACACCACGTACTTCTTGACTGTCAACACTACCTAACGGCCAGGAGCAAATACAATCTTCGTAACAACCTAAAAGACATTCTTATCTCAAACAGCAGCAACTATAAAAATGTATTTTTTCAGCAACTATAAAAATGTATTAAACTTTTTAAGAAACACAAAGCTATACAATTTAATTAAAAAAAAAATGTATTCCAAAAAGTGTATTGTAGCTACTATTGTCCCCAATGTAAAAGTTTTAAAAATGTAAATTGTACCTCTGTCAATGACCACTCAAGTTTCTCTGCATCTTCTGACCATTAAAACCTCGAGGTCTTCTTCTATATGATCATTCTATCTTTACACTGTTAGTTTTGTCAATTTAACTAATTTAGGTAATTTCTGCAATACAATATCTGATATTTTTATCCATATATGGTTAACACCTTTTTATTCTTTTGCGTGTTCTATTCTTATTTTATCTTCTATTTCCGCTCTATATACATTTGATATATCCGAATCTTCATGTTTTTAAATATCTATTTTATTTGTTTTTTTGATCTCGTGCTTTACTAGTTTATTGAAAGAGATTTCAGAGTTTTCAGATTAACCAAATTATTCATAAGACATCATAATTTTGATGTCTAAAACTAAGAGAAATCCCAAAATCTATCCCAAAAGCACTTTTATTTCCCATTGGTATCTTGACATTTTTTTTTGTTTCTTTGGTGCCTAGATTCGAGATTTCGAAGGAATCAGGCAGAAGTTACAATTAAACATTTAAAATTTCACTAAAAGTTGCGAATTAATTTGTTTATAAGGGATGTAAACAAAGTTAAGCTAAAAACTTTGAAAATCTTTCTAATGAAAGTTATAGATCAACTTAAAATAAATATTTTAAGCTTTAGTAAATGTTTCTATGTTAATTTTTGACCAAGATGGAACTTTTAATAACGCGCTCTGAGGCGCACGGTCTGCTCGCAGCGAATAAAAACCAATTGTAAAATCCATGTAGATTCAGAGATGCTTATTTTTTTATTATTATAAGTGAAAAAAGTTAAAGCAATTTATAGTTAAAATTTTTGTTAAAAAGTGGCGAATTAATTTGTTTATACTAGTTTTAAACAAAATTGAGGCGTAAACGTTGGCAGTTTTTTTAATGGAAGTTATAGAACAATAATTTAAGGTACACATTTTAAGCTTTGGTACATGATACACACATGACCTGTTTTGGATTGGACATTTTCCATATGAGTCTACTTTTTTATTGAAAGCAGTTCAGGATGTACATTGTATCAATAATGACGATATGCGCCAGTCGTAAATCTTGTGCTTAATTTTTTATCTAACAAAATCTGAAAAAAATACAAATTTTCGCCTATAACTCAAGTATATTGCTCGTACAAAAAAAGAAACGTAAAAAGGTAAAAGTTGACCTTTTTGATTTTACATAATATTTGATTAGTTAGAAATTACAAAATTAACTGTTTACTGTTTTAAATATAGGAATAATTGTAAAAAATGCGCAAAAAATGGAGTTTTTCATTCGACTTCTTAGACATAACGTAGAGCCTTCATGTTCCGCCTAGACGAACTTTATAATACAATAAAAACGTTTACCAAATTTTATTACGATCGGTTTAACAGTTTTTGTTTAATAATTTTGCAATCCAAGTCTGCCAAAAAAAATTTAATTTGCAAAATTTTGCTTAAACCAAAATAAGCACTTTTACGAAAATAAATAGTCGAAATTTTCTTTACATATAGAGAAAGACAAAAACTTTCAAAGGCGCTTTGAAAAAAATTAAATCTGTTAAATAGACGAGCCTAGGGAATTTTTGAAACGTATAAACAATTTTTTTAAGTTAAGCGTCATTTTCAAATAAAATAGATTTTTGGATGGTGTCCCGCCTAATTATACGTCATTTTCAAATAAAAATACATGGATGTCTAGATGGTATTCTGCCTAAGCCGGTTATACTCTCGGCCGTTTGGAGCGAATGTGGCTACTGGAGCTCATGAATTCCCCTCTTGCATTGTAGTCGTTTTCGGATCCCTGAAAAGTCTCGTGCCTACTGCCTAAACTATAGGCAGGAAAATATCGCTTTATTTGTCTTCTTTCTTGCATCGGAAATTGTCTTCGAGACACTATGGTTTTTTCACACTATTCTCTTTCAAATGCTTGAATTTTGATTCAATTGATGAGCAAATTGAAATGCTTTCAATACATTGCAGTGAGGTCACGTTACAAGTTCTTTGGAAACAAGGAACTGTCTGAGGTATCTGAGGAACGTGGTCGCTGATTATCTTTCCAATAGTAAGATTGTGGTGTGATGGTAGATCAACGGCTAAGATCTCGTAGGTCTCTGTCCTGGGTCCGACTCTGTAGAACCTAAAATATGACAGGGTGTTAAACTGCAAATATGGGGAGTGTGTTACCCTCATTTGCGGACGACCTCACTATGCTAGTGGCGACACAGGACAAGGATGAACTCTTCGGATTATGCGTGCATGTATACTCGTTGAGGCGAAAGATGCGAAAGATCCAAGATGGAGGCTATAGTACTCAGAGTCTACAGCGAGAGTAACGCCCTTGAAGTACGACAAGTATCTGGGAGTTACTCTTTACTAGGGCAGAAGTTAAGGAAAACATTTGGGCAAGGTGACCCTCTGAGCTATTCAGAAAATGGCTACACTGGGAAGGATAATATCGGTGTACCTAAATCCGAAAGAAGAGCGCTTCATGGTATTGTAGGGTATGTCGTCCTCTACGACGTCCCAGTCTGGAGTGAGGCGGTATAAATACCAACTTATAAGAGGCTCGTGGTATGCGTTGACAGAACTACTCTGCTGCGGGTAGCATGTACAGGACTGTGTCAGCTGCCGCTCTGTAGGTAATCACCATGTACTCCATGTGTTCCTTTACATGTGCTGGCAGGTGAAAAAGCCAGGAATCATAGTCGTAGGGGTGGAACATTGGAGAACAAGAGGTGAGTAAAATGAGGCTGGTCGAGAGATTAGTTTCAATCGGCCAGTGGCAGGAAACGTGGAAGGGAAATCACTAATCCCGAACCTTTAAAGCTAGATGGACTGTTGCTAGTGGGAACTGCTCTCTTCAAAATATGAGAAGAGAGGGAGTTCGCAACAGAATTCTAAAACGAGTACAAGCAGGGCATTAGGAGAGATGTTTAGACTTAGCCAGCCCTTCTATCTTGGTGTCTGGAATGGCAGGGGAGAGGTTTTTAATTGGAACCTAACACTACTTGGGTGAGTCAAAGGTGTAAGTATGCAGAATTTTCTTCTTCTCTTTAAAGATGTAAAATGTTTTTTCCAGAATTCCTAAGCAAGTCCACCAATCACGGTCACCAATCAAATTCGTTTGCGATTTCGTCGTAGGTTAGACAGACTGATTTCTTTTTTTGTAGCTTCCATAGCATGTTTTTTTATAGAGTTAAATATTTAACCAAACGCCAAATCCTCATTTTGGAGGATTGTTTTAGCCGCTCTTGTCAGTTCGCTACTCAACTTTTCACCCGGGTTGAATACCGGATCTATACTTGAGCTGCTTAGTTTACAGAAGACAATAGTGTGAAGCTGAGAGTCGGATTTGAGTAGAAAAGGCTAAGTGGAGTAAACTGGAAACAACTCCAGTTAGATGCAGCTGTCGCTGTTTCTTGCTTCCTAGCTTCCAATGCTTTGATCGTTTCAGTCATCTACTTGTAGATCCCTTTCTTTCATTGCACCGTTTACTTCTTAGCTACACGATCTTCTTGGTCTTCCCTGTTTTCTGAGGTTGGTGTTGATCCACTGTAACACTTTCTTTGGATATAATTGATCATTCATTATAAGAAGCAACCTTTAAATATTCCAACCACACTACTAAAAGCGTTCGTTTCCAAATGAGAAATGACAAATATAACCTATTACGAATAATATTTAAAGGGGAGATAAAGAAGTGAAGATGGGTAGGCAGAAGAGCTATGTCACGGCTTTCCAATATCAGAACTTGGACAAGCATGAATATTCAACAAATACTTAGAGTTGCGCAGAATAGAGACCATTTTGATGTAGTGATCGCAAAAGAAAAAAAAATATCATTTATTTTTTCAATACGGTCATATCATTTCAGCATTTTGCATTCAATATTTTCTAGGATTTCAATTTTTATGATCACACACTCTCTGATTCTAATAAAGACATAAAGTATTCCTTACTCTATGTCTTCTAGTGATTCGGCTACATCTGTGTCAATAATTCATTTCCATTGCTTTTATTTTGGATGAATCTTTTTTATTTATTATCCAAAGCTCTGAACTATACATGGCAATACCTACTTTCCATAATAGTTCTGTATATCCTAATTTTTGAGATTCGAGTGATGTGGTTATTTCAGAGCATACTATTCAGTTGACGTATTGCTGAATTACCTTGACCAATTAAAGTAGCTATTTTTTTGTATTCCGTCCATCATTTGTAATGCTTAAACTGAGATATTCATGGCTATCAGTATTTTCATTTGTATGCCACTGAGTTCTAAATGCCTTTCTTCACTTTTCATTACTACATACTCTGTTTTTGATGAATCAATTTATAAACCTCACTTACATAGTATATTCTTTATCTATTTTTCGCAACATGTAGCGAAAAGTATTACTTACTGCTTACTATAATTATACTTCTTTATTATCTACTGATAAAATCTTAAACGGCTTAAACTAAACAAATTATTTATGAAAAAAGTAAAAGTACCAAAACTACAGTACAACTTGTATTAGAGCGTATAACTTGTGTTCAGTCTCATTATAATTTAGTTCATAATATTTTTCGATTTTATTTTATTTAGATTTATAGTTGTAACTTTTAAAGTTTTGGGTAGATTTTAGTTTCCAGAAATCTATTAAAAGCTTAAAATATTTATTAGTTTTACATATTTCTGGGGAAAACTTCTCTATTATAATCCCTCCCTTTAGAAAGTATGTACCTGGCAAATCCATTACTATTGTTGTCGCATCCGCTGCGTCTGTATATGATTCTGATAAGGACAATATGAATGATTTTGTAATTTACGTTTTTACCCCAAGGTAAAATTATATAGTTCTTAGTAACGTCCTTTCCTTTATTAGTGATTTCTGTTAGACATTTGCAATATATTTTTAGTAGTATTGAATGACTCAGTTCTGTAAACGTGTATAGTAAGCAATAAATAGTTCTATGAAAATTGTCGTCGTATATTATCTAAATTTAATAAAATAATATTTTATAGCAAATATATCTCACGGCAAACTAATCGCGGGTCAAGACAACTTGTTTCATGATGTTTTTTAATATAATATAAAATAAGTGACTTCCCTAAACGATTTTCAAAAAACCACATAAAATCTAGGAAAAAAATCTAAAAAGTAAGGAAAATCTTATCTGTATTTTAAAAATCTCTTCAACTCAATCATTGTATCGTTTATACGGATTTGTGCCAATCATTTTTTTCCCAGTTTTTATCGGCATAACCATACCCAAACAGTGAAAAGTAAAAGGTTTCAAGGCTAAAAGCTACAAAACGATTATTTGAGCTTGGTTTGAAGTCAATTATATTTGTTAAATCGTTTTGTGCTTTTGAGAATTCGAGTTGGGCCAGTATTAGGCCAGTCAGTGGCAGAAAGAGGTTTTCTTGGCTTCTGTTTTCTTTTCTAATAATTCTATAATTTGGATTTTGTCTTAGAATAGTTGTTTATCTTTGAAAGTAACACTGTACTGATTATTATATCTCCATTATTTGTTATGGAGTATTGAGGTCTCTTCTGGATGTAGAAAATATGAAATATTTTGTTTTAAACTACTATAATTGCACAAATAGTACAGTCCAGAGCTCTAGCCTTTGGCACAAATGTCCCAAAAAATATCTTAAAAATCATTATTAATCGACGAACTCAATCGACTATAATTTTATGCTGTCGTTCTCTGATAACAACTCCCTTAAAATATCCTTGTTGTTACTGGCTTCCTCCTTCCTTTAATCCCTTCGTAAACAAGCCATTCCGCTGTTTTTATTTCTCTCGAATATTTTCCAGATTGCGTCTAATGTTCGACAAGGCAGAACAAAGGGCCTCCGAGTTGGAGAACAATTACACCCTCCTTAACGTGTGGAAGCGACGTGGAGACGAACTGCTCTATTCCATGATCCCCAAGCCCGTGGCAGACTCCTTAAGATCGGGAAACAGCCCTTTGAGCACGTGCAAGGTAGGTCAAAAAATGCCGATGTAACGAAAAATCTGGGTTAACAGAACGAATTTCTTGAAAAGATACATTTTTTTACAGACAATGAAAATATTTCTTTTTACCAGTTCTGAAAAGTATAAATGCCATAATAATTATATATATATATATATATATATATATATATATATATATATATATATATATGATTTTAAAATCTACTAGAATATTAAATAAAATTTCTATTTTAATGAATTTCAATATAATTAACGAACAAACAAAAAGTTTTTATTTAATAAGTTTATAATTTACATATATCTTCTTATCGACCACAAATTTGTCGTCTTCCGATGCTTCTTCTCTTCTATCTATCTTTCCTTGCATTATGAGTCGCAGGATGGCATACTTCTCTCTCCGCATCACATGTCCGAGATACTGTAGCTTTCTTTCTTTAATTGTAAGTTCAACTTCCTTCTCTTTACCTATTCTTCTCAGTACTTCATAGTTCGTAACTCTATCTACCCAGGAAACCCTCATAATTCTTCTATAGGTCCACATTTCAAAGGCGTTAAGTCGTCTCATTGTGTCTAGATTTAACGTCCATGATTCCACTCCATAGTATAGTACACTGTATACGTAACATTTTGTTAGGCGTACTTTAAAAGCTAATGTTAAGTCTTTGCCACATAGGATCTTTTTCATTTTTATAAAATTAGAACGTGCTTTTTAGATTTTGAGTTTGATTTCTGCAGTGTAGTCATTATTTTCTGTTATAAGTCTTCCAAGGTAAGTGTACTTTCTTACTTTTTCGATCTGCTGGCCCTCTACTATCAAGATTTCGTTAGTATTATGGTTGTTTTTATAAATTTTCATAAAATTCGTCTTTTTGATATTGAGCGAGAGTCCGTACTTCCTACTACACATTACTATTTTACTTATGAGTCTTTCCAGGTCTTGTAAACTATCGGCTATTGTTACTGTATCATCTGCATATCTAATGTTGTTAACTAAGACTCCATTTACTCTTATGTTTTTCTGTTTTTTTTTATACTTTACTGTTTTATCTTCCAGAGTTTCTCGAATTACCTCTTCAGAATAAGCGTTAAATAATAGAGGTGATAGTAAGCAGCCTTGCCTGACTCCTCTCTTTATTTCCATTTCTTCAGATATCTCTTTTTCAATTCGTACTATTGCTCGCTGATTGTAATAAAGGTTTGTTATTACCCTTAAATCTCTTTCATCTAGGTTTGTATTTTTTAGAATTTCCATGAGTCGGTTATGTTTTACTTTATCAAACGCTTTATTGTAGTCTAGAAAACAGACGTAAAGAGGACGGTTAATATCCAAACATCTCTGCGTCACCACGTTGAAGGAGAATAGTGCCTCTCTGGTACCCATACCGTTGCGGAACCCATATTGTGTGTCACTAATATCCAGCTCCAGAATTTTCAAGGTATGCGACATTAAGCTTACGGTTCGATAGTCACTGCACTCTTTGGCATTCACTTTCTTTGGCAAACAAACAAATGCTGATGTCAACATTTCTCTAGGGATGATTCCTGTAGTATAGATAGCGTTAAACAGTTCTACTAATATGTCCAGGTTTTTCTCGTTGACCAACTTTAATAGCTCGCTTGGTAGTTCATCTGGACCAGCAGATTTATTGGTTTTCATTGACTTTAATGCCTGACTAACTTCTGATTTGGTTATCTCTAGGCCTGCATCTCCCGTTTGGCTATCTACAGATGTACTAGCTTCTCTCTGGTCATGAAATAATTCCTCGATGTACTCTTTCCATCGTCGTAATTTTTGTTCTGTCTCCAATATAATATTTCCATTTTTGTCGAGCAATATATTCGAGGTTATTCTACTTCCTACTCCGGCTAGTTCTTTGACTTTTTTTGTAGATTAAAGTTGTCATATCTGTTTTGCAGTTCTTCTATTTCTTTACATTTTTCAGAGAAGTAGGTCTCTTTAGCCTCCCTAATTTTTCTTCTTATTTGGTTTTGAAACTGTTTATAGCGGATCGTATTGATGGTTTTGTTTTTTCTCCTTTCATTCATCAACTCTAGAATTTCCTCGGTCATCCACTCTTTTTCTTACATTTAGTTGTTGTAAGTACTTTCTTACTTGACTCCAATATAGGTTTTGAAGAATTGCCACTGCTGGTCTACGTTGCAATTATTTCTTGGGTTTCTATTTAGATTTGTGTTGATTTCGTGTTCCAGATTTTCTTTTGTTTCTTCTGACTTTAGTTTCTGTAGGTTAAGTTTATTGTTGTTGCTACTTTTTTGCGTCTTTTTTAGTTGAAGTTGAAACCTAGGCAATAAGAAGACTGTGAGCAGAGGATACGTCTGCTCCTGAATATGCCTTTACTGCCTGAATTGAGTTTTGATATCTGTGTTTTATTAGGATGTAGTCAATTTGATTTCTGACGATTTTGTTGTCTTTGTCAGCTGGCGATTTTCATGTATAAATGCGGCGCTTAGGTAATTTAAAAAATGTATTTGCGGCTATAGCATTATGCTCCTGGCAAAATTCTATTAGGCGATCTCCTCTGTCGTTTCGTTCACCAAGCCCATATGGTCCTACATTAGGGTAGGACCAGGTACATATTATCTGGATAATTTTAATTGCCGACACCAAATTAATAATTAGATTTTATTATACAAAATACTTTTATTTTATTGTTCCCTTTTGAAACTTTATGCCTCTGCAATTTTGTTCTCGAAAAACCGCTAACTTTCCATTATTTCAGTTGTAAAATTTCTCTTTTGTCAAAATCTCTAGCTAAAACTCCTTCTTTTGTTCTGCTTACAGCAGGGGCGGATGCACGGGTGGAATAGGGAAATTCCCCTCACCCACCCGAGAAGGTCCAAAATTAAAAAAAAAACCTATTATTTATGTCTTTTGCGTAGTTTGAGTTTATCTTTTTTATAAACAATAAAAAGACTAATATGTTTTTCATCTTTTGATTGATATTTCGTTGGAAATTTACTACCCCCCTCCCCAAGTTGGAAGTTCCCTTATCAAGGCAAATGTTTAGATCCGCCACTGGCTTACACGAAATAAAATGTCATAACAATCAATTTTATCACTTTTTGACTGCCAGAATATCTTTGGCTACAGTTCTCCAGATGAATGATAAATGTATTTGTACTTACAAATACGGCAAAACTTAACTACTACAATCAGCAAATCAAGGTGTCTTTCGCTTTGGAAGAGACTTGTTTTTATAATTTTTTTTTGCCCAAAGCTTCTTTAGCTTTTACAATTGCAATAGCTTCTCCAGTAAA